>NW_027523934.1:0-38641 GCF_052094955.1 Ictidomys tridecemlineatus | reverse complement strand
GAGAGTAGAGTTTGGAGACTGAGGTGCAGAAGTACCCTTGCAGATAACAGAGTTTGGAGACTGAGGTGCAGAAGAAATGCTACAGAGAGCAGAGTTTGGAGACTGTGGTGCAGAAGAACTGTTGCAGAGAGCAGAGGTTGGAGACTGGGGTGCAAAAGGACTGTTGCAGAGAGCAGAGGTTGGAGACTGGGGTGCAGAAAGACTGTTGCAGAGAGCAGAGTTTGGAGACTGTGGTGCAGAAGGACTGTTGCAGAGAGCAGAGGTTGGAGACTGAGGTGCAGAAGTCCTGTTACATAAAGCAGAGTTTGGAGACTGAGGTGAAAAAGTCCTGTTACATAGAGCAGAGGTTGAAGACTGTGGTGCATAGGGATCGTTGCAAGGAGCAGAGTTTGGAGACAGGGGTGCAGAAGGATCTTACAGAGAGCAGAATTAAAGACTGAGGTTCAGAAGGACTGTTACATGGTGTAGAGTTTGGAAATTGGGGTGCAGAAGGACCGTTAAAGAGAGCAGAGTTTGTAGACTGCGGTATAAAAAAAAACTGTTACAGAAAGCAGAGTTTGGAGACTAGGGTGTAGAAGAAATGATACCGAGAGCACAGGTTGGAAACAAAGGTACAGAAGGATAGATAAAGAGAATCGAGGTTTGAGACTGGGGTTCAGAAGGACTGATACAGAAAGCAGAGTTTGGAGACTGGGGTGAAGAAAGACCGTTATGGAGAGCAGAGGTTGGAGACTGCGGTACAGAAGGACTGTTACAGAGAGCAGATTTTGGAGACTGGGCAGCAGAAGGACTGTTGCAGAGGACAGAGTTTGGAGACTGGGGTGCCGCTTTACACTTGCAGAAAGCAGAGTTTAATACTGGGGTGGAAAATGAATGTTACAGAGAGCAGAGTTTGGAAACTGGAGTGCAGAAGGATCTTACAGAGAGCAGAGGTTGGAGACTGGGGTGCAGAAGGACTGTTGCAGAGAGAAGAGGATGGAGACTGGGGTCCAGAAGGATCGATGCAGAGAGCAGAGGCTGGAGACTGGGGTGCAGAAGGACTTTTGCAGAGAGCAGAGGTTGGAGACTGGAGTGCAGAAGGATTGTTAGAGAGAGCAGAGGTTGGAGACTGAGGTGCAGAAGGAATGTTACTGAAAGCAGAGTTTGGAAACTGGGCTGCAGAAGGACTGTTACAGAGAGCAGAGTTTGGAGACTGGGGTTCAGATGGATCTTACAGAGAGCAGAGGTTGAAGACTGGGGTGCAAAAGGACTGTTGCATAGAGTAGAGTTGGAGACTGTGGTGGAGAAGAATCGATGTAGAAAGAAGAGGTTGGAGACTGGGGTGCAGAAGGCCTTTTAAATAGAGAAGAGTTTGGAGACTGGCTTGTAGAAGTCCTGTTACAGAGAGCAGAGTTTGGAGACTGTTGTGCAAAAGGACTGTTACAGAGTGCAGATTTAAAAGACTGGGTTCTAGAAGGATCTTACAGAGGGCAGAGGTAGGAGAATGAGGTGCAGAAGGACTGTTACAGAGAGCAGATGTTGGTGACTGAGGTGCAGAAGGACTGTTACTGAGAGCAGTGTTTGGAGACTGGATTACTGAAGGATCTTAAAGAGAGCTGAGGTTGAAGACTGAGTTGCAAGCGGACTGTTACAGAGAGCAGTGGTTGGAGACTGGGGTGCAAAAGGATCCTGCAGAGAGCAGAGGTTTCAGACTGAGGTATAGAAAGAGTGTTACAGATAACAGAGGTTGGAGACTGAGGTTTAGAAGGAATGTTACAGAGAGCAGAGTTTGGAGACTCAGGTACAGTAGGACTGTAACAGTAAGCAGAGTTTGGAAATTGGGGTGCAGAAAGACCTTTACAAGATCAGAGGTTGGAGAGTGCGATACATAAGGACTGTTACAGAGAGCAGATGTTGGAGACTGGGGAGCAGGAGGACTGTTACAAATGACAGAGGTTAGAGACTGGGGTGCCGCAGGACCCTCTCAGAAAAAAGAGGTTGGAGACTGTGGTGGAGAAGGAATGTTAGACAGAACAGATTTCGGAAACTTGAGTGCAGAAAGATCTTACAGAGAGCAGAGGTTGAAGACGGAGGTGCAGAAGGACAGTTACAAAGAGCATAGTTTGATGACTGGGGTGCAGAAGAACTGTTACAAAGAGCAGACTTTGGAGACTAGGGTTCAGATGGATCTTACAAAGAGCAGAGTTTGGAGACTGGGGTGCAAAAGGACTGTTGCAGAAAGCAGAGGTTGGAAATTAGGGTTCAGAAGGACAGTTACAGAGACCAGAGTTTGGAGACTGTGCTATAGAAAAACTGTTACAGAGCGCAGAGGTTGGAGACTGGGTGCAAAAGGCATGTTACAGAGAGCACAGGTTAGAGACTTAGGTGCAGAAGGATAGATACAGAGAGCAGAGGTTTGAGACTGAGGTTCAGAAGGACTGATATAGAAAGCAGAGTTTGGAGACTGGGGTGCAGAAGGACCGTTACGGAGAGAAGAGTTTGGAGACTGCAGTACAGACAAACTGTTACAGAGAGCAGATGTTGGAGACTGGGAGCAGAAGGACTGTTGCACAGGACAGAGGTTGGAGACTGGGGTGCAGAAGGACTGTTGCAGAGAGCAGATTTTAGAAAATGGGTTGCAGAAGGACTGTTACAAAGAGCAGAGGTCTGTGACTGAGGTGCAGAAGGACTGTTACAAAGAGCAGAGTTTGGAGACTTTGGTACAGAAGGACTGTTACAGAGAGCAAAGGTTGGAAACTGGGGTTCAGATGGATCTTACAGAGAACAGAGTTTGGAGACTGGGGTGCAAAAGGACTGTTACAGAGTGCAGAGTTTAAAGACTGGGTTTAAGACGGATCGTACAGAGAGCAGAGTTGGGAGACTGAGGTGCAGAAGGACTGTTGCAGAGAGCAGAGGTAGGAGACTGGGGTGCAGAAGGGTCGTTGCAGAGAGTAGAATTTTCAGACTGAGGTGCAGAAGAATTTTTGCAGAGAGCAGATGTTGGAGACTGGGGTGAAGAAGGACTTTTGCAGAGAGTAGATGTTGGTAACTAGGGTGCAGATAGACCGTTGTAGGGAGCAGAGGTTGGAGACTTGGGTGCAGAAGGACTGTTATAGAGAGCAGATGTTGGAGAATGAGGTGCAGAAGTCCTGTAACAGAGAGCAGACTTTGGAGATTTGGATGCAGAAGGACTGTTACAGAGATCACAGGTTTGATAGGTGGGTCAGAAGGATCTTACAGAGAGCAGAATTTGAATACTGTTGTGCAGAAGGACTGTTACAGAAATCAGAGGTAGGAGACTGGGGTGCAGTAGGATCATTGCAGAAAGCAGAGGTTGGAGACTGGAGTGCAGAAGTATCATTGCAGAGAGCAGATTTCGGAGACTGGGGTGCAGAAGGCCTGCTACAGAAAGAAGAGTTTGAAGACTGGCATGCAGAAGGCCTGTTACAGAGAGCTGTGGTTGGAGACTGGAATTCAGAAAGACTGTTATAGAGAGCAGAGGTTGGAAACTGGGTTGCTGAAGAATCTTACAGAGAGCAGAGTTTGGAGACTGCAGTACAGAAAGACTGTTACAGTGAGCATACGTTGGAGACTAGGGTACAGAAGGAGTGTTCCAGAGAGCAAACGTTGGAAACTGTGGTTCAGAATGACTGCTGCAGAGAACAGAGGTTAGAGAATAGGGTGTAGAAGGACTGTTGCAGAGAGCAGAGTTTGGAGACTGAAGTGCAGAAGAACTGGTACAGAGAGCAGAGTTTGGAGACTAGTGTGCGGAAGGATCTTACAGAGAGCAGAGGTTGGAGACAGGGGTGCAGAAGTACTTTTGCAGAGAGGAGAGGATGGAGACTGAAATGCAGAAAGACTGTTATAGAGAAGAGTTTGGAAATGGGGAGAAGAAGGATTGTTACAGAGAACAGAGGTTGAAGACTCAGGTGCAGCAGTACCGTTGCATAAAGCAGAGGTTGGAGACTGTGGTGGAAAAGAAATGTTACTGGGAGCAGAGTTTTGAAACTGTGGTGCAGAAGGATATTACAGAGAGCAGGTTGGATACAGGAATTCAGAAGGACTGTTTCATAGAGCAGATGTTGGAGACTGGGGTGCAGAAGAATCGTTACAGAGAGCAGAGGTTGGAGACTGGGGTGCAAAAGGAGTGTTACAGAGAGTAGAGGTTGGAGATTGGGGTGCAGCAGGACTGTTACAGAGAGCAGATGTTGGAGACTAGGGTGCAGAAGGATCGTTGCAGAGAATAGAGTTTTAAGACTTAGGTGCAGAAGGAATTTTGCAGAGAGCAGATGTTGAAGATTGGCTTGCAGAAGGACTGTTGTAGAGAGCAGAGTTTGTAGACTGAGGTGCAGAAGCACTGTTACAGAGAGAAGAGGTTGGAGATTGGGGTGCAAAAGGCCTGTTACAGAGAGAAGAGTTTCAAAACTAGGTTGCAGAAGAACTGTTACAGAGAGCAGAGTTTTTAGACAAGGTTGCACAAGGATCTTACAGACAGCAGAGGTTGTAGACCAAGGTGCAGCAGGACTGTTACAGAGAGCAGATGTTGGAGACTAGGGTGCAGAAGGATCGTTGCAGAGAATAGAGTTTTAAGACTTAGGTGCAGAAGGAATTTTGCAGAGAGCAGATGTTGAAGATTGGCTTGCAGAAGGACTGTTGTAGAGAGCAGAGTTTGTAGACTGAGGTGCAGAAGCACTGTTACAGAGAGAAGAGGTTGGAGAATGGGGTGCAAAAGGCCTGTTACAGAGAGCAGAGGTTGGAGACTGGGGTGCAGAAAGACTGTTACAGAAAGCAGGGTTTGGAGACAGGGTTGAAGAAGGATCTTACAGAGAGCAGAGGTTGGAGACTGAGGTATAGCAGGACTGTTACAGAGAGCAGAGGTTGGAGACTGGGGTGCAGAATGTTCGTTGCAGAGAACAGAGTTTTCAGACTGCGGTGCAGGAGAACTGTTGCAGAGAGCAGTGTTTGGAGACTGAGGTGCAGAAGGACTATTACAGAGGGCAGAGGTTGGAGACTGCTATGCAGAAGGACCGTTACAGAGAGCAGATTTTGGAGACTTCACTACAGGAGGACTCTTACAAAGAGCAGAGTTTGGAGACTGGGGTGAAGAAAAACTTTTGCAGAGAGCAGAGGATTGATATTGGGGTGCAGAAGGATCGGGTAGAGAGCAGAGTATTGAGACTGGGGTGCAAAAGGACTGTTACAGAGAACAGACTTTGGAGAAGGGGTGCAGAAGGCCTCTTACAGAGGGAGACTTGTTTGAAGAAGAATCTAACAAAGAGCAAATATTGGAGACTGAGGTGCAGAAGGACTTTTACAGGGAGTAGAGGTTGGAGACTTAGGAGCAGAAGGACTGTTGTAGAGAGCATAGTTTGGAGACTGAGTCCAGAAGGATTGTTACAGAGATCAGAGTGTTGAAACTGGGGTGCAGAAGGACAGTTACAGAGAGCACAGATGGAGACTGGGGTGAAGAAGAAATGTTGCAAAGAGCAGAAGTTGGAGACTGGGGTGCTGAAGGACTGTTAATGAGAGCAGAGGTTGGAGAATGGGGTGCAGAAGAACTGATACAGAAAGCAGACTTTGGAGACTAGGGTGCAGAAGGACCATTACAGAGAGCAGAGTTTTGAGACTGCCGTCCAGAAGGACTGTTTCAGAGAGCAGAGGTTAGAGACTGAGGTTCAGAAGGAGTGTTCTAGGGAGTAGCGGTTTGAGACTTTGGTGCAGGAGGACTGTGGCAGAGAGTAGAGTTTTGAGACAAAGATGAAGAAAGACTGTTACAGAGAACAGAGGTTGGAGACTGGGGTGCAGAAGGACTGATACAGAAAGCAAAGGTTGGATACTGGGGTGCAGAAGGATCGTTACAGAGAGCATATTTTGGAGACTGCACTACACGAGGACTGTTACAGAGAAAAAGGTTGGAGAACGGGTGCAGAAAGACTGTTACAGAGGTCAGAGTTTACAGACTGGATTGCAGAAGGATCTTACAGGGAGCAGATGTTGGAGACTGAGGAGTAGAAGCACTGTTACAGAGAGAAGAGGTTGGAGACTGAGGTGCAGAAGGACTGTTGCAGAGAGCAGACTTGGAGACTGAGGTGCAGAAGGATCAATACAGAGAGCAGCGGTTGGAGTCTTGGGTGCAGAAGTACTGATACAGAAAGCAGAGGTTGGAGACTCGGGTGCAGAAGGACCCTTACAGAGAGCAGAGGTTGGAGACTGCAGTACAGAAGGAATATTACAGAGAGCAGAGGTTGGAGACTGGGGTGGAAAAGAACTGTTTTAGAGAGCAAATGTTGGTGTCTGTGGTGAAAAAGGACTGTTGGAGAGAGCTTAGAATGGAAACTCTAGTGTAGAAGTACTATTGCAGAGAGCAGAGTTTGAAGACTGAGTTGCAGAAGGACTGTTACAATGGGCAGAGTTTTAAGACTGTGGTGGAAAAGGACGAATACAGAAACTAGATGTTGGATACTACGGTGCATAAGGACCCTTACAAAGAACAAAGGTTGGAGACTGCGGTACAGAAGGACTGTTACAGAGAGCAGAGGTTGGAGACTGGGGTGCAGAATAACTGTTGCAGAGAACAGAGTTTGGAGACTTGGGTGCAGAAGGTTCGTTGGGGCGAGCAGAGTATAGAGACTGGGGTGTAGAAGGACTGTTGCAGAGAGCAGAAGTTGAAGACTGGGGTGTAGAAGAAATTTTGCAGAAGTAGATGTTGGAAACTTTGGTGCAGAAGAACTGTTCCATAGAGCAGAGGTTGGAGACTGGGGTGCAGAAGGATAGTTAAACAGAGCAGAGGTTGGAGACTGGAGTGCAGAAAGAGCGTTGCAGAGAGCAGAAGTTGGAGACTGGGGTGCAGAAGGATAGTTAAAGAGAGAAGAGGTTGGAGACTATGGCACAGAAGGATAGTTAAAGAGAGCATAGTTTGGAGATTATGGTGAAGAAGGACTTTTACAGAGAGCACAGGTTGAAGACTGGGGTGCAGGAGGACTTTTACGGAGAGCACAGGTTGGAGACTGAGGTGCAGAAAAACTGTTGCAGAGAGCAAAGTTTGGAGTCTGGGGTGCAGTTTTTGTGATGCAGAGAGCAGAGGATGGAGACTGAGGTGCAGATGGACCCTGACAGAGGCCAGAGGTTGGAGACTGCTTTACAGAAGGACTGTTGCAGAGAGCAGAGTTTGGAGACTGAGATGCAGAAGGACTGTTAAACAAAGAAGACGTTGGGACTGGGGTGAAGAATTATGATACAGAAAGCTGAGGTGGGAGACTGGGGTGCAGAAGGACCGTTACAGAGAACAGAGGTTGGAGACTGAAATGCAGAAGAATGGTTACAGAGAGCAGAGTTTGGTGACTGAGGTACAGAAGGATTGTTACAGAAAGCAGAGGTAAGAAATTCGGGTGCAGAGTTAGAAATTCGTTACAGAGAGCAGAGGTTAAAGACTGCGGTATACAAAGACTGTAACAGAGAGCAGAGGTTGAAGAATATGGTGCAGAAGGACTGTTACAAAGAGCAGGGGTTGGAGACTGGGGTGCAGAACGACTGTTACACAGAGCAGATGTTGAAGACTGGGGTGTAGAAGGACTGTTGCAGAGAGCAGAGGTTGGAGACTTGGGTGCAGAAGGACTGTTGCAGAGAGCAGAATTTGGAGATGGAGGTGCAGAAAGACTGTTAAAGTGGCCAGAGTTTGGAGACCAGGGTGCAGAAGGAATGTTGCAGAAAGCAGGTGTTTGAGACTTTGGTGCAGAAGGACTTTTGCAGAGAGTAGAATTTGGAGACTGCGGTGCAGAAGGACTGTTGCAGATAGCAGAGGTTGGAGACTGGGGTGCAGAAGGACTGCTACTAAAAGCAGAGGTTGAAAACTGAGGTTCAGAAGGACCATTACAAAGAGCAGAGTTTGGAGACTGCAATAAAGGAGGACTTTTACAGAGATCATAGGTTGGAGACTGGATTGGAGAAGAACTGTTTCAGAGTGCAGATTTTGGATACTGGTGTGCAGAAGAACTGTTGAAGAGAGCAGTGGTAGGAGACTGAGTTGCAGAAAGAATGTTAAAGAGAGCAGAGTTTGGAGACTGGATACAGAAGTGCTGTTACAAAGAGCAGAGTTTGGAGACTGGTTTGCAGAAGAATATTACATAGAGCAGAGTTTGGAGACTGCGGTGGAGAAGGATTGTTAAAGAGAGGAGAGGTTAGCGACTGGGGTGCAGTAGGATTATTGCAGAGAGTAGAGGTTGGAGACTGTTGTGCATAAGAATCATTGCAGAGAGCAGAGGATGGAGACTTGGGTGCAGATGGACGGTTGCAGAGAGCAGATGTTGGAGACTGGGATGCAGAAGGATCGTTGAAGAGAGCAGAGATTGGAAACTGGGTTGCAGAAGTACTGTTACACAGAGCAGAGGTTGAAGACTGGAGTGTAGATGGACTGTTGCAGAGAGCACAGTTTGGAGACTGGGGTGCCGAAGGACTGTTATAGAGAGCAGATTTTGGAGACTGAGATGCAGAAGGACTGTTACAGAGAGCAGAGGTTGGAGACTGGAGTACAGAAGGACTGATACAAAAGCAGAGGTTGGAGACTTGGGTCCAGAATGAACCTTACAGACAGCAGAGTTTGAAGACTGCAGTACATAAGAACTGTTACAAAGAGCAGGTGTTGGAGACCAGGGTACAGAAGGACTGTTGCAGAGAGCAGAGTTTGGAGAATGGGATGCAGAAAGACTGTTTCAGAGAGTAGATATTGAAGACTGGGGTGCAGAAGAAGTGTTTCAGAGAGCAGAATTTGGAGACTTGGGTGCAGAAGGATTGTTGCAGGGAGCAGAGGTTGGAGACTGGGGTGAAGAAGAACTGTTACAGAGATCAGAGTTTTGAGATTGGGGTGCAAAAGTATCATACAGAGAGCAGAGTTTGGAGAGTCGGGTACAGACGAACTGTTGCACAAAGCAGAGGTTGGAGACTTGGGTGCAAAAGGACAGTTACAGAAAGAAGAGTTTGGAGACTGGGTGGCAGAAAGACCTTACATAGAGCAGAGGTTGGAGACTGAGGTGCAGAAGAAATGTTACTGAGAGCAATGGTTGGAGACTGGGGTGCAGAAGGATTTTTGCAGAAAGCAGAGGTTGGAGATTGGGGTGAAGAAGGACTGTTACAGACATCAGAGTTTGAAGACTGGGGTGCAGAAGTATCTTTCAGAGAGAAGTGGATGGAAACTGCGGTGCAGACAAACTGTTGCACAGAGCAGAGGTTTGAGACTGGGGTGCAGAAGGACTGTTACAGAGAGCAGAGTTTGGACACTGGGTTGCAGAAAGATCTTACATAAAGCAGAGGTTGGAGACTGAGGTGCAGAAGAAATGATACCCAGAGCAGAGTTTGTAGACTGAGGTGCAGAAGGATTGTTTCCGAGAACAGAGGTTGGAAACTGTCGTGCAGAAGGACCATTGCAGAGAGCAGAGGTTGGAGAAGTGGTAGAGAAGGAATGTTACAGAGAGCAGAGTTTGGAGACTGAGTTGCAGAAGGACTGTTACAGAGAGCAGAGTTTGGAGACAGGGTTGCAGCAGAATCTTACAGAGAGCAGAGGTTAGAGACTGAGGTGGAACAGGACTGTTACAGAGAGCAGAGTTTAGAGACTGGGGTGCAGAAAAATCATTGCAGAGAACCGAGTTTTTAGACTGAGGTTCAGAAGGACTGTTGGAGATTACAGAGGTTGGAGACTGGGGTGCAGAAGCATCTTTGTAGAGAGCAGAGGTTTGAAACTGGGGTGCAGAAGGACTGTTACATAGAACAGAGGTTGGAGACTGCGGTGAAGAAGGCCTGTTAAAGAGAGCAGAGTTTGGTGAAGGGATGCAGAACGACTGTTACAGAGGGCAGAGTTTGGAGACTGGTTTGCAGAAGGATCATACAGAGAGCAGAGGTTGGAGACTGAGGTGCAGAAGGACTGTTACAGAGGGCAGAGTTTGGAGACTGGGGTGCAGAAGGACTGTTTTCAGATAGCAGAAGTTGGAGAATGGGGTGAAGAAGGACTGTTGCAGGAAGCAGGTGTTGGAGACTTTGATGCAGAAGGACTGTTGCAGAGAGAAGAATTTGGAGACTGAGGTGCATAAGGACTGTTAGAGAGAGCAGAGGTTGGAGACTGGGGTTCAGAAGGACTGATACAGAAAGCACAGGTTGGAGCCTGGGGTGAAGAAGGACCGTTGCAGAGAGCAGAGTTCAGAGACAGCAATAAACGAGGACTTTTACAGAGAGCAAAGGTTGGAGAATGGTTTATAGAAGAACTGTTTCAGACTGCACATGTTGGAGACTGGGGTTCAGAATAACCTTTGCTGGGAGCAGAGTTTGGAGACTGGGGTGTAGAAGAACTTTCGCAGATGCAGAGGTTGGAGACTGAGGTGCAGAAAGAATGTTACAGAGAGAAAAGTTTTGAGACTGGGGTGTAGAATTACTGATACAGAACGCAGAGTTTGAGACTGGGGTGCAGAAGGACCGGTACAGAGAGCAGAAGTTGGAGACTGTGGTACAGAAGGACTGTTGCATAGAGAAGGGGTTAGAGAATTGGGTGCAGATGGACTTTTACAGAGAGCAGAGTTTAGAGAATGGGGTGCAGAAGTAAGCTTGCAGAGTTCAGAGGTTTGAGACAGAGGTGCAAAAGTACTGTTACAGAGATCAGAGTTTGGAAATCATGGTTTAGAAAAACTTATACAGAAAGCAGAGATTTGAGACTGGGGTGCAGAAGGACCGTTAAAGAGAGCAGAGGTTGGAGACTGCGGTACAGAAAGACTGTTACAGAGAGCAGAGGTTTGAGACTTGGGAGTAGAAAGACTGTTGCAGAGAACAGATGTTGGAGACTGGGTTGCAGCAGGACCATTGAAGAAAGCAGAGGTTTTAGACTGAGTTGGAGAAGGAATGTTACAGAGAGCAGAGTTTGGAAACTGGAGTGCAGAACGACCTTACAGAGAACAGAGGTTGGAGACTGCGGTGCAGAAGGAGTGTTAAGGAGAGGAGACTTTGGAGACTGGGGTGCATAAAGACAGTTGCAGAGAGCAGATGTTTAAGACTGCGGTGCATAAGGATCATTGCAGAGAGCAGAGGTTGGAGTCTTAGGGGCAGAAAAACAGTTACAGCGAGCAGAGGTTGGAGACTCGGGTGCAGAAAGATCGTTTAAGAGAGCAGAAGTTGGAGACTGAGTTGCAGAGTAATCTTTGAAGAGAGCAGAGGTGGAGACTGGGCTGCAGAAGGATCATTACAGAGAGAAGAGGTGGGAGACTGCGGTGCAGAAGGACCGTTACAGAGAGCACAGGTTGGAGACTGGGGTGCAGAAGGAATGTTGCAGAAAGCAGAGGTTGGAGACTGGGGTGCAGAAGGACTGTTGTAGAGAGCAGACGTTGGAGACTTGGATGCAGAAGGACTGTTACACAGAGCAGACGTTTGAGACTGGGGTGAAGAATTATGATAAAGAAAACAGAGGTGTGAGACTGGAGTGCAGAACCGGTACAAAGAGCAGAAGTTGCAGACTGGCGTGCAGAAGGATTGTTTCAGAGGGCAGAGTTTGGAGACTGGGGGGCATAAGGCCTGCTACAGAGAGCATAGGATGGAGACTGGGTTGCAAAAGGACTGTTATAGAGAGCAGACTTTTGAGGCCTGGTTTTAGTAGGATCTTACAGAGAGCAATGGTTGGTGACTGGTGCAGGACGAATGTTACAGAGAGCAGTGATTGGAGACTGGGGTGCAGAAGCATAGTGCAGAGAGCAGAGGTTTCAGACTGAGGTGCAGAAGGACTGTTACAGAAAGCAGAGGTTGGAAATTGTGGTACAGAGGGACCGTTATAGAGAGCAGAGTTTGGAGACTGCGGTATATAAAGACTGTAACAGAGAGCAGAGTTTGGAGTATATGGGGCAGAAGGACTGTTACAGAGAGCAGAGGTTGGAGACTGGGGTGCAGAAGAATTGTTACATATAGCAGAGGTTGGATACTGGGGTTCAAAAGGACTTTTACACAGAACAGAGGTTGAAGACTAGGGTGTAGAAGGACTGTTGCAGAGAGCAGAGGTTGGAGTCTTGGGTGAAGAAGGACTGTTGCAGAGAGCAGAATTTGGAGACAGAGGTTCAGAAATACTGTTGAAGAGAGGAGACGTTGGAGACTATGGTGCAGAATGATCGTTGCAGAGAGCAGAGGTTGGAGACTGAGGTGCAAAAAGAGTGTAACAGAGAGCAGAGGTTGGAGACTGGGGTGCAGAACGCCTGTTACGGAGAGCAGAGTGTGGAGAAGGGCTCCAGAAGGACTGCTACAGATTACAGAGTTTAGACACTGGGTTGAAGAAGGATCAAACAGAGCAGATGTTGGGGACCCAGGTGCAGAAGGACTGTTACAGAGATTAGAGGTTGGAGACTGGGGTGCAAAAGCATCATAGCAGAGAACAGCATTTTAAGACTTAGGTGCAGAAGGACTGTTGCAGAGACCACAGGTTGGAGACTGTGGTGCAGAAGGACTGTTGCAGAGAGAAGAGGTTGGAGAGTGGGGTGCAGAAGTCTTGTTATAGAGAACAGAATTTGGAGAATGGGGTGCAGAAGGCCTGTTATGGAGAGGAGAGTTCAAAGAAGGGGTGCAGAATGTCTGTTAGAGAGGGCAGAGTTGGAAGACTGGGTTGCAGAAGGATCTTACAGAGAGCAGATGTTGAAGACTGAAGTGTAGAATAATCGTTGCAGAGAGAAGAGTTTGGAGACTGGGGTGCAGAAGGCCTGTTACAAAGAGCAGAGGTTGAAGACTGGGGTGCAGAAGGACTCTTATAGAGAGCAGAGTTAGGGACTGTGTTGCAGAAGGATCTTACATTGAGTAGAGTTTGGAAACTTACGTGCAGAAGGACTGTTACAGAGAGCAGATGTTGAAGTCTGGGGTGCAGAAGGATTGTTGCAGAGACCAAAATTTTCAGATTGAGGTGCAGAAGGACTTTTGCAGAGAGCAGATGTTGGAGACTGGGGTGTAGAAGTTTTGTTGCAGAGAGCAGAAGTTGGAGACTGCAGTACAGAAGGACTGTTGCAGAGAGCAGAGGTTGGGGACTAGGGTACCCAAAAACTTTTTCAGAGAGCAGATGATGGAAACTGTTGTTCAGAAGGACTGTTGCAGGGAGCAGAAGATGGAGAATGGGATGCAGAAGGAGTTTTGCAGAGAGCAGAGGTTGGAGTCTGAGGTACAGAAGGACGGACAAAGAAAGCAGAGGTTGGAGACTGGCTTGCAAAAGAACCTTTACAGAGAGCAGAGTTTGGAGACTGCGGTACAGAAGGACTGTTACAGAGAGCAGAGTTTGGAGACTCCGGAGCATAAGGAGTGTTGCAGAGTACAGAGGTTGGAGACTGGGGTTCAGCTGGACCGTTGCAGAAAGCAGAGTTTGGAGACTGGCGTGGAGAAGGAATATTACACAGAGCAGAGTTTGGAAACTGGGGTCAACAGGATCTTTCAGAGAGCAGACGTTGGAGTCTGGGGTTCAGAAGGATCATTGCAGAGAGCAGAGTTTGAACACTGGGGTGCAGAAGGACTGCAGCAGAGAGCAGATGTTGAAGACTGGGTTGCAGAAGGACTGTTTAGAGAGCAGATGTTGAAGACTGGGGTGCAGAAGGACTCTTCCAGAGAGTAGAGGTTGAAGAATGAGGTGGAGAAAGACTGTTACAGAGAACAGAGTTTGGAGACTGGGCTGCAGAAGGACTGTTGCAGAGAGCAGAGGTTTAAGACTGAGGTACAGGAGGATCATTGCAGAGAGCAGAGTTGGAAACTGGGATGCAGAAGCACTGTTACACAGAGCACACGTTGCAGACTGGGGTTTAGAAGGAATTTTGCAGACAACAGATTGTAGACTGGGGTGCATAAGGACTGTTGCAGATAGCAGAGTTTGGATATGAGGTGCAGAAGGACTGTTACAGAGAGCAGAGGTTGTAGACTGGTGTGGAGAAGGACTTATGCAGAGAGCAAATTTCGGAGACTGGGGTGCAAAAGGACTGTTGCAGAGAGCAGAGGATGGAGACTGGGTTGCAGAAGGACTGTTGCAGAGAGCAGAGGTTGCAGAAGGACTGTTACAGAGAGCAGAGTTTTGAGATTTTGGTGCAAAACGACTGATACAGAAAGCAGAGGTTGGATACTGGGGTGCATAAGGGCCCTAATGGAGAACAGTGGTTGGAGACTGCCATACAGAAGGACTGTTATAGAGAGCAGAGGTTGGAGACTGGGGTGCAAAAGAACTAATGTAGAAAGTAGAGGTTGGAGACTGGGGTGCTGATGGATCATTGGGGCGAGCAAAGTACGGAGACTGGGGTGTAGAAGGACTGTTGCAGAGAGCAGAGGTTGGAGACTGGTGTGTAGAAGGACTTTTGCAGAGAACAGACGTTGGAGACTGGGGTGCAGAAGAATCATTGGTGGGAGCAGAGTATGGAGACTGGGGTGTAGAAGGACTGTTGCAGAGAGCAGAGGTTGGAGACTGGGGTGGAGAATGACTGTAGCAGAGAGCAGATGTTGGAGACTGGTGTGCAAAATGACTGTTGCAGAGAGTAGAGGATAGAGTGTGGGGTGCAGAAGGACTCTTGCAGAAAGGAGTGGTTGCAGACAGAGTTGCAGAAGGACGGTTACAGAGGGCAGAGTTTTGTGACTGTGGTTCAAAACGACTGATACAGAAAGCAGAGTTTGGATACTGGGGTGCATAAGGACCCTTACAGAGAACAGAGGTTGGAGACTGTGGTACAGAAGGACTTTTACAGAGAGTAGAGGTTGGAGTCTGGGGTGCATAAGAACCGATGTTGAGAACAGAGTTTGGAGACTGGCGTGCAGAAGGACCGTTAAGGCAATCAGAGTATGGAGACTGGGGTGTAGAAGGACTGTTGCAGAGAGCAGTGATTGGAGACTGAGTTACAGAAGGACTGTTACAGAGAGCACAGTTTTGAGACTGGGGTGCAGATGGATTATTGCAGAGAGCAGAGTTTTCAGACCAAGGTACAGAAGAAATGTTGCAGGAAGCAGATTTTGGAGACTGGGGTTCACAAGGACTGTTGCAGCTAGATGATGTTTCAGACTGGGGTGCAGAAGGATCGTTGCAGAGATCAGAGGTTTGAGACTGAGGTAGAGAAGGATCGTTGGAGAGAGCAGAGGTTCGAGTCTGGGATGCAGAAGAATAGTTACAGAGAGCAGAGTTTGAAGACTTGGGTGCAGAAGGACTTTTACAGAGAGCACAGGTTGGAGACTGGGGTGCAGAAGAAATGTTGCAAAGAGCAGAGGTTGGAGATTTGTTTGCAGAAGGACTGTTGCAGAAAGCAGAGGTTGGAGACTGAGGTGCAGAAGGACTGTTGCAGAGAGGAGAGTTTAAATACTGGGGTGCAGAAGGACTGTTACAGAGAGAAGACGTTGGAGACTGGTTTTCAGAAGTATCTTACAGTGAATAGAGTTTAGAGACTGAGGTGCAGAAGGACTGTTACAGAGAGCAGAGTTTCGAGACTGGGGTGCAGAAGAATCGTTACAGAGAGCAGAGGTTTGAGACTGGGGTGCAGACGAATTTTACAGAGAGCAATGGTTTGATACTGGGGTGCAAAAGGAATGTTGCAGAGAGCAGATGTTGAAGACTGTGGTGCAGAAGGACTGTTGCTAAAGCAGAGGTTGGAGGCTGAGGTGCTTAAGGACTTTGACATAGAGCAGAGGTTGGAGACTGGGGTGCAGTAGGATTCTTGCAGAGTGCAGAGTTTTCAGACTGAGGTACAGAAGAAATGTTGTAGAGAGCAGATTTTGTAGACTGGGTTGCACAAGGACTGTTGCAGCGAACAGAGTTTGGAGACTGGGGTGCAGAAAGATCGTTGCACAGAGCAGACGTTGGAGACTGGGGTGCAGATGGACTGATAAAGAGAGCAGAATTTGGAGACTAGGATGCAGAAGGCCTGTTACAGAGAGCAAAGTTTGGAGAATGGGGTGATTAAGGACTGTTACAGAGAGCAGAGTTTGGAGACTGTATTGCAGAAAGATCTTACAGAGAGCAGAGGTTTGAGACTGAGGTGCAGAAGGACCCTTGCAGAGAGCAGAGGTTGGAGACTGAGGTGCAGAAGGACTGTTTTAGAGAGCAGAGGTTTTAGACTGTGATGTAGAAAGACTGTTGCAGAGAGTAAAGTTTGGATATTGAGGTCCAGAAAGAGTGTAACAGAGAGCCGAGGTTAAAGACTAACGTGCAGAAGGACAGTTACACAGAGCAGAGTTTGAATACTGGGATGCAAAACGACTGACACAGAAAACAGAGGTTGGAGACTCCGGTGCAGAAGTACCCTTACAGAGAGCAGAGGTTGGAGAATGCAGTACAGATGAACTCTTACAGAGAGCAGAGGTTGGAGACTGGGGTGGAGAATGAATGTTGCAGAGAGCAGATGTTGGAGACTGGGGTGCAAAAGGACTGTTGCAGAGAGTAAAGGATGGATACTGGGGTGCAGAAGGATCGTTGGGACGAGCAAATTATGAAGACTAGGGTGTAGAAGGACTGTTGCAGAGAGCAGAGGTTGGAGACTGCGGTGTAGAATGACTGTTTCAGAGAGGAGACGTTGGAGACTGGGGTGCAGAAGGATCGTTGGGGCGAGCAGAGTATGGAGACTGGGGTGTAGTACACCTGTTGAAGAGAGCAGAGGTTGGAGACTGGGGTGTAGAAGGACTGTTTAAGAGAAAAGATGTTGGAGACTTGTGTGCAAAAGGACTGTTGCATAGAGCAGAGATTTGAGACTGAGTTACAGAAGAACTGTTACAGAGAGAAGAGGTTGGACACTGGGGTGTAGATGGATTATGGCAGAGAGCAGAGTTTTCAGACTGAGGTACAGAACAACTGTTTCAGGAAGCAGATGTTGGAGACTGGGGTTCACATGGACTGTTGTAGCGAGCAGAGGTTTCAGACTGGGGTGCAGAAGGATCGTTGAAGAGAGCAGAAGTTGGAGACTGAGGTGCAGAAGGATCGTTGCAGAGAGCAGAGTTTCAAGACTGGGGTGCATAAGGATCGTTACAGAGAGCAGAGGTTGGAGACTGGGGTGCAGAAGGACCGTTAGAGAGAGCAGAGTTTGTAAACTGCTGTACTGAAGCACCGTTACAGAGAGTATAAGTTGGAAACTAGGGCACAAAAGGACTGTTGCAGAGAGCAGAGGTTGTAGACTGTGTTTCAGAAGGACTGTTGCAGAGAACAGAGGTTAGAGAATGGGGTGTAGAAGGACTTTTGCAGAGAGCAGAGGTTTGAGACTGAGGTGTAAAAGGACTGTTACAGAGAGAAGAGTATGGAGACTAGGGTTCAGAAGAACTGTTACAGAGAGCAGAGTTTTTAGAAAAGGTTGCAAGGGATCTTACAGAGAGCAGAGATTGTAGACCAAGGTGCAGCATGACTGTTACAGAGAGCAGAGGTTGGAGACTAGGATACAGAAGGATCGTTTCAGAGAACAGAGTTTTCAAACTGATGTGCAGAAGGATTTTGCAGAGAACACATTTTGGAGACTGGGGTGCAGAAGGACTGTTGCAGGGAGCAGTGGTTGGAGACTGGGGTGCAGAAGGATAGATGTAGAGAGCACAGGTTGTAGACTGGGGTGCAGAAGGATTGATATAGAGAAAAGATGTCGGAGAGTGGGGTGCAGAAGGCTTGTTACAGAGAGCAGCGTTTGGTGAAGGGGTGCAGAAGTACTTTCACAGACAGTAGAGTTTGGAGAATGAGGTGCAGAAGGACCGTTACAGAGAGCGGAGTTTGGAGACTGTGTTGCAGAGGGACTGCTGCAGAGAGCAGAGGCTGGACATGGGGTGTAGAAGGACTGTTGCCGAGAGCACAGGTTTGAGATTTGGGTGCAGAAGCACTGTTGCAGAGAGTAGAGGTTTTAGACTGCCTTTATTTAGGACTGTTACAGAGAAAGAGTTTTGAGACTTTGGTGCAGAAGGACAGTTGCGGAGAGCAGATGTTGGAGACTGGGTTTCAGAAGGACTGTTGCAGAGAGTAGAGTTTGTAGACTGAGGTGAAGAAGGACTATTACAGAGAGCAGATTTTAAAGATTGGGGTACAGATGGACTGATACAGAAAGCAGAGTTTGGAGTTTCCGTTGCAGAGAGCAGAAATTGGAGAATCAGGTGCAGAAGACCTGATACCCAGAGCAGATGTTGGAGACTGAGGTGCAGAAGGACTGTTACAGACAGCAGAATTTGGAGACAGGGTTGCAGAAGGATCTTACAGAGAGCAGAATTTGGAGACTGTTGTACAACAGGACTGTTACAGAGAGCAGAGGTTGGAGACTGGGTTGCAAAATGATCGTTGCAGTGAACAGATTTTTCAGACTGAGGTGCAGAACGACTGTTGCAGAGAGCATATATTGGAGACTGGGGTGCAGAAGGACTTTTGCAGAGAGCAGAGGTTGGAGACTGGGGTGACGAAGAATCGTTGTAGCAAGCAGAGTTTTGAGACTGGCATGCAAAAGGACTGTTACAAGAACAAAGGTTGGAAAAGGGGTGCAGAAGGACAGTTACAGAGGGCAGAGTTTACAGACTGGGTTGCAGAAGGATCTTAAAGAGAGCAGATGTTGGAGACTGAGGTGCAGAAGGACTGCTACAGATAGCAGAGGTTGGATACTGGGGTGTAGAAGGACTTTTGAGGCAGCAGAGTTTGGAGACTGGGGTGCAGAAGGACTTTTGCAGAGAGCAGAGTTTGGAGACTGAGTTACAGAAGGACTGTTATAGAGAGCAGAGGTTGGAGACTGGGGTGTAGAAGGACTTTTGCAGAGAGCAGAGGTTGGAGACTGTGCTGCGAAAGGATCATTGCAGACAGCAGTGGTTTGAAACCGGGGTGCAGAAGGACTGTAACAGAGAGTAGAGTTTCGAGACTGAGGTTCAGAAGGATCGATGCAGAGAGCTGAGTTTGGAGACTGATTTGCAAAAGGACTGTTGCTGAGAGCAGAGGTTGGAGACTGAGGTGCAAGAGGACTGTTACAGAGAGTAGAGGTGGGAGATTTGGGTGCAAATGGACTGTTACATAGAGCAGAGATTGGAGACTAGGGTGCAGAAGTATCGTTGTAGAGAGCAAAATTTTGAGACTGGGGTGCAGAAGGATTGTTATAAAGAACAGAGTTTGGAGACTGGGGTGCAAAAGGCCTGTTACAAAGAGCAGAGTTTGGACAAGGGGTTCAGAAGTACATTTACAGGGAGTAGTTTTTGAAGACTGAGGTGCAGAAAGATCATTGCAGAGAGCAGAGGTTGGAGATTGAGGTGCAGAAGGATTGTTAAGGAGAGCAGAGGTTGGAGACTGGGTTGCAGAGGGTCTGTTGCAGAGAGCAGAGTTTGGAGACTGGTGTGCAGATGGACTGTTACAGAAGCAGAGGTTGAAGATTAGGTGCAGAAGGTCTGTTGCAGAGAGAAGATGTTGGAGATTGGGGTGCAGAAGGACTGTTTTAAAGAGCAGAGTTTGTAGACTGAGGTGAAGAAAGACTCTTACAGAGAGCAGGTTTTGGAAATTGTGGTGCAGATGGACTGATACAGTAAGCAGAGTTTGGAGACTGGTGTGCAGAAGGACTGTTACAGAGAGAAGAGTTTTGAAAATGGGGTGCAGAAGGATCCTTGCCGAGAACAGAGATTTCAGACTGAGGTGCATAAGAACTGTTGCAGAGAGCAGAGTTTGGAGACTGAGGTGCAGAAGGACTTTTACACAGAGCAGAGATTGGAGACTGGGGTGCAGAAGGCCCGTTACCTAGAGCAGATTTTTGAGAGTGCACTACAGGAGGACTGTTACCGAGAGCAGGGGTTGGAGACTGGGGTGGAGAATGACTGTTGCAGAGAGCAGAGGAAGGAGACTGGGGTGCAGAAGGATCATTGTGTAGAGCAGAGTATTGAGACTGTTGTGCAGAAGGACTGTTACAGAGAACAGAGTTTGGAGAAGGGGTGCAGAAAAACTGCTGCACGAAGCAGAGGTCTGAGACTTTGGTGCAGAAGGACTGTTGCAGACAGCAGAGTTTGGAGACTGAGGTGCAGCAGGACTGTTACAGAGAGCAGAGGTTGGAGACTGGGGTGCTGATGGACTGATACAGAAAGCAAAGGTTAGAAACTGGGGTGCAGAAGGACCGTTACAGAGTGCAGATTTTGGAGACTACACTACAGGAGGACTGTTACAGAGAGCAGAGGTTGGAGACTGGGGTGTTGAAGGAAAGTTTCAGAGTGCAGAGTTTGGAGACTGAGGTGTAGAACGACTGTTGCAGAAAGCAGATGTTGGAGACTGGGTGCAGAAGGACTATTTCAGAGAGCAGATGTTGGAGACTGGGGTGCAGAAGGATTGTTACAGAGAGCAGAGGTTGGATACTGGGGTTCAGAAGGACCATTGCAGAGATCAGAGTTTGGGAACTGAGGTGAAGAAGTCTAATTGCAGAGAGCAGTGTTTTCAGACTGAGGTGCTGAAGGACTGTTGCAGAAAGCAGATTTTGGATACTGGGCTGAAGAAGGTTCATTGCAGAGAGAAGAGGTTGGAGACTAAGGTGCAGAAGGACTGTTGCAGATAGCAGAGGTTGGAGACGGGTGTAGAAGGACTGTTTCAGGAACAATAATTTGAGACAGCGGTTCTGAAGGACTGTTGCAGAGAGCAGAGTTTGGAGACTGAGATGCAGAAGGGACTGTTACAGAGAGTAGAGGTT
This sequence comes from Ictidomys tridecemlineatus, assembly GCF_052094955.1. Lineage (NCBI taxonomy): Eukaryota > Metazoa > Chordata > Mammalia > Rodentia > Sciuridae > Ictidomys > Ictidomys tridecemlineatus. The sequence continues at coordinate 18,050 of NW_027523934.1, read as the reverse complement.
GGAGACTGAGGTACAGAAGGATTGTTACAGAGAGCAGAGTTTGGAGACTGGGTTGCAGAACGACTGTTGCAGATAGCAGAGGTTGGAGACTGGACTTTTGCAGGCAGCAGAGATTGGAGACTGGGGTGCAAAAGGATCATTGCAGTGAGCAGAGGTTAAAGACTGGGTTGCAGAAGGATTGTTACAGAGAGCAGAGGTTGGAGACTGGTGTGCAGGAGGACTGTTTCAGACAGCAGTGGTTTGAGACAGGGGTGCAGAAGGACTGTTACAGAGAGTAGAGTTTCGAGACTGAGGTGATGAAGGTCTGATGCAGAGAGTGAGGTGCAAAAGGACTGTTGCAGAGAGCAGAGGTTGGAAACTGAGGTGCAAAAGGACTGTTACAGATAGTAGAGGTGGAGATTTGCGTGCAAAAGGCTTGTTACAGAGAGCAAAAATTTGAGACTGGGGTGCAGAAAGATTGTTATAAAGAATAGATGTCGGAGACTAGGGTGCAGAAGGATTGGTAAGGAGAGCAGAGGTTGGAGACTGGGTTGCAGAAGGACTGTTGCAGAGAGCAGAGGCTGGACACTGGGGTGTATAAAGACTGTAGTGGAGAGCACAGGTTCACATTGGAGTGCAGAAGGACTTTTGAAGAGAGCAGAGGTTGGAGACTGGTTTAAAGAAGGACTGTTACAGAGGAAGTGGTTGAAGGTTTGCTAGAGAAGGTCTGTTGCAGAGAGAAGATGTTGGAGATTGGGTTGCAGAATGACTTTTGCAGAGAGCAGAGTTTGTAGACTGAGGTGAAGAAAGACTCTTACAGAGAGCAGGTGTTGGAAATTTTTGTGCAGATGAAGTGATACAGTAAGCAGAGTTTGGAGACTGGGGTGCAGAAGGAGTGTTGCAGAGAGCAGAGTTTGTACACTGAGGTGCAGAAGCACTTTTACAGAGAGAAGAGGTCGGAGAATGGGGTGCAAAAGACCTGTTACAGAGAGCAGAGGTTAGAGACTGGGGTGCAGAAGGACTGTTACAGAGAGCAGAGTTTTGAGAATGGGGTGCAGAAGGATACTTGCCGAGAACAAAAATTTCAGACTGAGATGCAGAAGGACTGTTGCAGAGAGCAGATGTTGGAGACTGGGGTGAAGTATGTTCGTTGCAGAGAGCAGAGGTTGGAGACTAAGGTGCAAAAGGACTCTTGCAGATAGCAGAGGTTGGAGACTGGTGTGTAGAAAGACTGTTGCAGGGACAAGAATTTGAGACAGCGGTTCGGAAGGACTGTTGCAGAGAGCAGAGTTTGGACACTGAGATGCAGAAGGACTGTTACAGAGAGTAGAGGTGGGAGACTGAGGTACAGAAGGATTGTTACAGAGAGCAGAATTTGAAGACTGGGTTGCAGAAGGACTGTTGCAGATAGCAGAGTTTGGAGACTGGGGTGTAGAAGGACTTTTGCAGGCAGCAGAAGTTTGAGACTGGAGTGCAGAAAAACTTTTGCAGAGAGCAGAGTTTGGAGACTGAGGTACAGAAGGACTGTTACAGAGAGCAGATGTTGGAGACTGGGGTGCAGAAGGACGGATACAGAAAGTAGAATTTGGAGACTGGGGTGCAGAAGGATCCTTACAGAGAGCAGAGATTGGAGATAGCAGTACAGAAGGAATGTTACAGAGAGCAGAGTTTGGAGACTGGGGTGGAGAAGAACTGTTTCAAAGAGTAGATGTTCGATACTGGGGTGCAGAAGAACTGTTGCAGAGAGCAGAATTTGGAGACTAAGGTGCAAAATGATTGTTGCAGGGAGCAGATTTTTGAGACTGAGGTGCTGAAGGACTCTTGCAGACAACAGAGGTTGGAGAATGGGTTGCAGAAGGACCGTTGCAGAGAGCAGAGTTTGGAGACTGCAGAACAGAAGGACTGTTGAGAGGTGAGATGAAGTACAGAAGGACTGTTGAGAGGTGAGGTTAAGAAAGACTGTTACAGAAAGCAGAGTTTGTAGACTTGGGTGCAGAAGGATCATTGCACAGAGCAGAGTTTTCAGACTTAGGTGAAGAAGGACTGTTTCAGAGAGCAGATGTTGGAGACTGGGATGCAGAAAGACTTTTGCAGAGAGCTGAGGTTGGAGACTGGGTTGCAAAAGGATCGTTGCAGAGAGCAGAGGTTGGAAATTTGAGTGCAAAACGATTGTTACAGAGAGGAGAGGTTCGAGAATGGGGGGCAGAAGAACGATTGCAGAGAGCAGAGTTTGGGGACTGATGTGCAGAAAAATTGTTACAGAGAACAGAAGTTGGAGACTGGGGTACAGAAAGACTGTTGCAGAGATCAGAGGTTGGAGACTGGGGTGCAGAAGGACTGTAGCAGAGAGCAGAGATTGGAGACTGGGGTGTAGAAGGACTGTTGCAGAGAGCAGACGTTGGAGACTGGGATGCGGAAGGATCGTTGCAGAAAGCAGATGTTGGATACTGGGGTATAATAAGACGTTTGCAGAGAGCAGAGATTAGAGACTGGGGTGCAGACGGACTGTTGCAGAGAGCAGAGGTTGGAGACTGAGGTGCAGAAGGACTGATACATAGAGCAGAAGTTTTAGACTAAGGTGCAGAATAAATGATATGGAAAGTAAAGTTTGGAGACTGGGGTGCAGAAGGACAGCTGCAGAGTACAGAGGATGGATACTGGGGTGCACAAGGGCGGTTGCAGAGAGATAAGGTTGGAGACTGAGGTGCAGAATGACTGTTACAGAGAGCAAAGTTTGGAAAACCGGGTGCAGAAGGAACTTACAGAGAGCAGACGTTGGAGACTGGGATGCAGAAGGATCCTTGCAGAGAGCAGAGGTTGGAGACTGGGGTGCAGAAGCCCTGTTACAGAGAGCAGAGTTTGGAGACTGGGTTGCAGAAAACCTGTTACAGAGAGCAGATTTTGGAGACTGGGGTGCAGAAATCCTGTTACAGAGAGCAGATGTTGGAGACTGGGGTGCAGAAGGAGTGTTACAAACAGTACAGTTTGAAGACTATTGTTTAGAAGGATTGTTGCAGAGAGCAGAAGTTTCAGACTGAGGCTTAGAAGAACTGCTACAGAGAGCAGAGGTTGGAAATTGGGGTGTAGAAGGACCGTTATAGAGAGCAGAGCTTGGAGACACCAGTACAGAAGGACTGTTACAGAGCAGAGTTTGTAGACGGGGTGCAGAAGGACCTTTGCAGAGAGCAGATTTGGGAGACTGGGGTGCAATAGGATTGTTACAGAGAGCAGAGATTGGAGACTGGGGTGCAGAAGGACAATTACAGAGAGCAAAGGATGGAGACTGAGGTGCAGAAGGACTTTTACAAAGAGCAGCGTTGGGAGATTGTGGTGTAGAAAGATCGTTGCAGAGAGAAGAGTTTGGAGACTGGGGTGTAGAAGGACTGTTACAGAGTGCAGAGGTTGGAGACTTGGGTGCAGAAGAAATGTTGCAGACAGCAGAGTTTGAAGACTTGGGTGCATAAGGACTTTTGCAGAGAGCAGAGTTTAAAGACTGTGGTGCAGAAGGACTGATACAGAGATCAAAGGTTGGAGACTGGGGTGAAGAAGGATCGTTGCAGAGAGCAGAGGTTGGAAACTAAGGTGCAGAAGGATCGTTACACAGAGCAGATTTTGGTTACTGGGGTGTAAAATGACTGATACAGAGAGCAGATGTTGGAGACTGGGGTGCAGAAGTACTTTAGCAGAGAGCAGAGTTGGGAGACTGGGGTGCAGAAGGACTGTTGCAGAGAGCAGAGGTTGGAGACTGGGGTGCAGAAGGACTGTTGCAGAGAACAGAGTGTGGAGACTGGGGTGCAGAAGAACCGTTGCAAAGAGCAGAGGTTGGAGAGTGAGGTGCAGAAGGAACGTTGTAGAGAGCAGAGGTTGGAGACTGATGTCCAGACAAATTGTTACAGAGATCACAGGGTGGAGACTGGAGTGCAGGGGAGTGTTATAGAGAGCAGAGTTTGGAGATTGGTGTGCAGAAGAACTGTTACTGAGAGCAGAGGGTGGAGACTGGGGTGCAGAGGACTGTTGTAGAGTGCAGAGTTTGGAGACTAAGGTGCAGAAGAACTGTTACAGAGAGCAGAGATTCGAGAGTGGGGTGCAGAAAGACTAATACAGAAAGTAGAGTTTGGAGACTGGGGTGTAGAAGGACCGTTACAGAGAGCAGAGTTTGGAGACTGCTGTACAGAAGGACTGTTACAGGGAGCAGAGGTTGGAGACTGGGGTTCTAAAGGATCATTAGAGAGAGCAGATGTTGTAGTCTGGTGTGCAGAAGTATCTTACCGAGAGCATAGGTTGGAGACTGAGCTGCATAAGGACTGTTACAGAGACACGTGGTTGAAGACTGGGGTGCAGAAGGATAGTTGCAGAGAGCAGAGGTTGGAGACTGAGTTGCGGAATGATCCTTGAGGAGAGCAGAGGTTAGAGACTATGGTGGAGAATGATACTTACAGAGAGCAGATGTTGGAGATTGGGGTGCAGAAAGACAGTTACCAAAAGCACAGTTGGAGACTGGGGTGCAGAAGAAATGTTGCAGAGAGTAGAGGTTGGAGACTAGGTTGCAGAAGGACAGTTACAGAGAGCAGAGGTTGTAGACTGAGGTGCAGAAGGACAGTTACAGAGAGCAGAGGTTGTAGACTGAGGTGCAGAAGGACTTTTACAGAGAGCAGAGGTTGGAGACTGGGATACAGAAAAACTGATACAGAAAGCAGACTTTGGAGACTGTGGTGCAGAAGGACTGTTGCAGAGAGCTGAAGTTGGAGATTTAGATGCCTAAGATTGTTACAGAGAGCATAGGTTGGATACTGGGGTGCATATGTACTGTTACAGAGAGCAGAGGTTGGATACTGAGTTGCAAAAGTATCTTAGGAAGGCAGAGGTTGTAGACTGAGGTGCAGAAGGAGTGTTACAGAGAGCAAAGTTTAAAAAATGGAGTGCAGAAGGCGTTTTACAGAGAGCAGAGGTTGGAGACTGGGGTGCAGAAGGACTGTTACAGATAGCACAGTTCGGAGACTGGGGAACAGAAGGATCGTTGAATAGAGCAGAGGTTTCAGACTGAGGTGCAGATGGACTGTTACAGAGAGCATAAATTGGAGTCTGAGGTGCAGAAGCACTATTATTGAAAGAAGAGTTTGGCAACTGGGGTGCAGAAGGACCGTTACAGAGAGAAGAGTTTGGAGACTGCGGTATAGAAGGACTGTTTCAGAAAGCAGAGTTTGGAGACTGGGGTGCAGAAGGACCATTGCAGAGAGCAGAGGTTGGAGCCTGGGGAAAAGATGGATAATTGCAGAGAGCAGATTTTGGAGACTGGGGTGCAGAAGGGTCGTTACAGAGAGCAGAGGTTGAAGACTGAGGTGCAGAAGGATCGTTACAGAGAGCAGAGGTTGGAGACTGAGGTGCAGAAGGACTTTTACAGAGAGCAGAGGTTGGAGACTGGGGTGCAGAAGGATTCTTACAGAGAGAAGAGGATGGAGACTGGGTTTCATGAGGAGTGTTACAGAGAGCAGAGTTTGGAGATTCTGGTTCAGAAGAACTGTTAAACAGAGTAGAGTTTTGAGACTGGGGTTCAGCAGGATTGTAACAGAGTGCAGAGTTTTGATTGGGGTGCAGCAGGACTGTAACAGAGAGTAGAGCCTGGAGACTGGAGTGCAGAAAAACTGTGACAGAGAGCAGAGGTTGGAGACTGCAGTGCAGAAGACCTGTTACAGAGAGCATTGGTTTGAGACTGAGGTGCAGAAGGATCATTACAGAGAGCAGAGGTTGGATACTGAGGTGCAGAAGGACTGTTACAGAGAGCAGAGTTTGGAGATTGAGTTGCAGAAAGATTTTTACAGAGAGCAGAGGTTAGAGACTGAGGTGAAGAAGGACTGTTACAGAGTGCACAGGTTTGAGACTGGGGTGAAAAAGGATTATTGCAGACAGCGGAGTTTTCAGACTGAGGTACAGAAGAAATGATGCAGAGAGCAGATGTTGTAGACTGGGTTGCACAAGGACTGTTGCAGAAAGCAGAGGTTGGAGACTGGGGTGCAGAAGGATCGTTGCAGTGAGCAGACGTTAGAGACTGGGGTGCAGATGGACTGATACAGAAAGCAGAGGTTGGAGACTGGAGTGCAGAAGGCCTGTTACAGAGAGCACAATTTGGAGACTGGGGTGATGAAGGACTGTTACAGAGAGCAGAGTTTGAAGACTGGGTTGCAGAAGGATCTTACAGAGAGCAGAGAATGGAGACTGAGGTGCAGAAGCACTGTTACACAGAGTAGAAGTTGGAGACTGAGGTGCAGAAGGACCGTTGCAGAGAGCAGAGGTTGGAGACTGAGGTGCAGAATGATTATTACACAGAGCAGAGGTTGGAGACAGGGGTGCAGAAAGACTGTTGCAGAGAGCAGAGGTTGAAGACTGAGTTGCAGAAAGACGGTTACAGAGGGCAGAATTTGGAGTCTGTGGTTAAAACGACTAATACAGAAAGCACAGGTTGGATACTGGGGTGCATAAGGACCCTTACAGAGAACAGAGGTTGGAGACTGTGGTACAGAAGGACTGTTACAGAGAGCAGAGGTTGGAGTCTGGGTTGCAGAAGAACCGATGTAGAGAACAGAGTTTGGAGACTGGGGTGCAGACGGATTGTTGGGGCGATCAGAGTATGAAGACTTGGGTGTAGAAGGACTGTTGCAGAGAGCAGTGATTGGAGACTTAGTTACAGAAGGACTGTTACAGAGAACAGAGTTTTGAGACTGGGGTGCAGATGGATTATTGCAGAGAGCAGAGTTTTCAGACTGAGGTACAGAAGAACTGTTGCAGGAAGCAGATGTTGGAGACTGGGGTTCACAAGGACTGTTGCAGCTAGCAGAGGTTTCAGACTGGGGTGCAGAAGGATCATTGCAGAGAGCAGAGGTTGAAGACTGAGGTGAAGAAGGATTGTTACAGAGAGCAGATGTTGGAGACTGGGGTGCAGAAGGACTGTGGCAGAGAGCAGAGGTTTTTGACTGGGATGTAGAAGGACTGTTGCAGAGAGTAAAGGTTGGAAATTGGGGTCCAGAAGGACTGTAGCAGAGAGCAGAAGTTGGAGACTAAATAGCAGAAGGACAGTTAAACAGAGCATAGGTTTGGGACTAGGGTGCAGACGGACTGACACAGAAAGCAGAGGTTGGAGACTCGGGTGCAAAAGTCCATTACAGAGAGCAGAGGTTGTAGAATGCAATACAGAAAGACTGTTACAGAGAGCAAAGTTTGGAGACTGGGGTGGATAATGACTGTTGCAGAGAGCAGATGTGGGAGACTGGGGTACAAATGGACTGTTGCAGAGAGCAGAGGATGGAGACTGGGGTGCAGAAGAACTGTTGCACAGAGCAGAGGTTGCAGACTGAGTTGCAGAAGGTCACAGAGAGCAGAGTTTGCTGACTGTGGTTCAAAACGACTGATACAGAAAGCAGAAGTTGGATACTGGGGTGCATAAGGGCCCTTACAGAGAACAGAGGTTGGAGACTGTGGTACAGAATGACTGTTTCAGAGAGCAGAGGTTGGAGACTGGGGTGCGGAAGAACTGATGTAGAGAACAGAATTTAAAGACTGGGGTGCAGAAGGATCATTGGGGCGATCAGAGTATGGAGACTGGTGTGTAGAAGGACTGTTGCATAGAGCAGAGGTTGGAGACTATGGTGTAGAAGGACTGTTTAAGAAAGAAGATGTTAGAGACTTGTGCGCAGATGGACTGTTTCATAGAGCAGAGATTGGAGATTGAGGTACAGAAGGACTGATACAGAGAGCATAGGATGGAGACTGGGTTGCAGATGAAGGATTACAGAGAGGGGAGTTTTCAGACTGAGGTACAGAAAAACTGTTGCACAAAGCAGATGTTGGAGACTGGAGTTCACTGTTTCAGAGAGCAGAGGTTTGAGACTGGGGTGGAGAAGGATCGCTGCAGAGAGCAGAGGTTGGAGACTTATGTGCAGAAGGATCGCTGAAGAGAGCAGAGGCTCGAGACTGGTGTGCAGAAGGATCCTTACAGAGAGTAGAGTTTGGAGACTGGGGTGCAGAAAGACTTTTACAGAGAGCACAGTTTGTAGACTGGGATGCAGAAGGAATGTTGCGGAGAGCAGATGTTGGAGACTTGGGTGCATAAGGACTGTTGCAGAAAGCAGAATTTGGAGTCTGCGGTGAGGAAGGACTGTTGCAGGGAGCAGAGGTTAAAGACTCTGGTGCAGAAGGACAGTTACAGATAGCAGACGTTGGAGACTGGGTTTCAGTACGATCTTATAGAGAAAAGACTTTGGAGACTGCGGTGCAGAAGGACTGTTACAGAGAGCGGATGTTTGAGACTGGGGTGCAGAAGGATCATTACAGAGAGCAGAGGTTGGAGACTGGGGTGCAGACATACTATTACAGAGAGCATAGGTTTGATACTGGGGTGCAGAAGGAATGTTGCAGAGAGCACAGTTTAAAGATTGAGGTGCAGAAAAACTGTTGCAGAGAGCATAGTTATTTGACTGGGGTGCAGAAGGAATGTTGCAGAGAGCAGATGTTAGAGACTGAGGTGCAGAAAGACCATTACAGAGAGCAGACGTTAAAGAATGGTGTGCAGAGGAGTGTTACAGAGAGCAGAGGTTGGAGACAGGTGTGCAGAAGGACCTCACAGGGAGCATAGGTTAGTGACTGGGGTGCAAAAGGACTGTTGCTGAGAGCAGAGGTTGGAGACTGGGGTGGAGAAGGATCATTGAAGAGAGAAGAGTTTGGAGACTGGGCGCAAAAGGCCTGTTACATACAGCAGAGTTTGGATACTGAGGTGAAGAAGGCCTGTTACAGAGAGCAGTTCTTGGAGACTGGGGTGCAGAAGGACAGTTACAGAGATCAGAGTTCGGAGACTGGGTTGCAAAAAAATCTTACAGAGAGCAGAGGTTGGAGAATGAGGTACAGAAAAACTGTTAGAGAGAGCAGAGTTTTGAGACTGAGGTGCAGAAAGATGGTTGAAGAGACCAGTGTTTGGAGACTGCAGTGCAGAAGGACTGATACCGAAAGCAGAGGTTTAAGACTGGGGTGCAGATGGACCCTTACAGAGAACAGAGTTTGGAGACTGAAAGACTCTTACAGAGAGAAGACGTTGGAGACTGGGGTGCAGTATGACTGTTGTAGAGAACAGAGGTTGGAGACTGGTTTACAGAAGGACCATTACAGAAAGTAGAGGTTGGAGACTGGGTTTCAGAAGGATCTTACAGAGAGCAGAGTTTTGAAACTGAGCTGCAGAAGGACTGTGGCAGAGAGAAGTGGTTAAAGATTGAGGCGCTTAAGGACTGTAGCAGAGAGCAGTGGATGGGGTCTGAGGTGCAGAAAAACTATTACAGAGAGCACCGGTTAGAGACTAGGGTGCAGAAGGACTGATACAGAAAGCAGTTTGGAGACTGGGGTGCAGAAGGACCCTTACCAAGATCAGAGGTTGAAGATTGCAGTACAGAAGGACTGTTAAAGAGACCAGAGGTTGGAGACTGGGGTGGAGAAGGACTGTTGCAGAGAGCAGAGGATGGAGACTGGGGTGCAGAAGGACTCTTGCAGAGAGCAGAGTTTGAAGACTGGATGCAGAAGGACTGTTGCAGAGAGCAGAGGTTGCAGAGTGAGGTGCAGAATGACGGTTACAGAGAGCAGAGTTTGGAGACTGTGGTGCAGAAGGACTGATATAGAAAGTAGAGGTGGCAGACTGGCTTGCAAAACGACCATTACAGAGAACAGAGGTTGGAGACTGCAGTACAGAAGTACTGTTGTAGAGAACAAGGTTGGAGACTGGGGTGCAGAGGTACCAATGCAGAGAGCAGAGGTTGGAGACTGGGGTGCAGAAGGAATGTTAAAGAGAGCATAGGTTGGAGACTGAGTTGTAGAAGGAGTGTTACAGAAGGCAGAGTTTGATGACTGAGGTGCAAAAGTACTGTTGCAGAAAGCAGAGTTTGGAAATTGGGGTGTAGAACGACCGTTACAGAGAGCAGAGGTTGGAGACTGCGGTACAGAAGGACTGTTACACAGAGCAGATCTCGGAGACTGGGGAGCAGCAGGTCTGTTGCAGAGGACAGAAGTTGGGGACTGGGGTCGAGAAGGAATGATACAGAGAGCAGAGTTTGGAAACTGGTGTGCAGAAGGATCTTACAGAGAGCAGAGTCTGGAGACTGTGGTGCAGAAGGACTGTTGCAGAGAGCAGAAGTAGGAGACTGGGGTCCAGAAGGATCGTAGCAGAGAGCAGATTTTAGAGACTGAGGTGCAAATGGACTGTTACAGAGAGCAGAGTTTGGAGACTGAGGTGCAGAAGGACAGTTACATAGAGCAGAGTTTGGAGACTGGTGTGCAGAAGGACTGTTACAGAGAGCAGAGGTGGGAGACTAGATTTCAGATGTATCTTACAGAGAGCAGAATTTGGAGACTGGGGTGCAAAAGGACAGTTGCAGAGAACAGATGTTGGAGACTGAGATGGAGAAGAATCGTTGCAGAGAGAAGAGTTGGAGACTGGAGTGCATAAGGATCTTACAGAGAGCAGAGGTTGCTGAGTAGGGTGCAGAAGGACTGTTGCCGAGAGCAGAGGTTGGAGACCGGGGTGGAGAAAAATCATTGCAGAGAGAAGAGGTTGGAGACTGGGGTTCTGAAGGACTGTTACAAAGAGCAGAGGTTGGAGACTGGGTTGCAAAATTCCTGTTACAGAGAGCAGATGTTGGAAACTACTCTGCAGAAGGACTGTTACAGAGAGCAGAGTTCGGAGACTGGGTTGCAGAAGGGTCTTACAGAGAGCAGAGGTAGAAGACTGAGGTGCAGAAGGATCGTTGCAGAGAGCAGAGTTTTCAGACTGAGTTGCTGAAGGTCTGTTGCAGAGAGCAGATGTTTGAGACTGGTGTGCAGAAGGACTGTTGCAGAGAGCAGAGGTTGTAGATTGTGGTGCAGAAGAATCCTTGCAGAGAGCAGAGGTTGGAGAGAGAGGTGTAGAAGGATCCTTGGAGAGAGCACAGTTTAAAGACTGGGGTGCAGAAGGATGATTACAGAGAGCAGAGGTTGGAGACTGGTGTGCAGAAGGACTGTTACAAAGAGGAGAGTTTGGAGACTGGGTTGGAGAAGGATCCTAGATAGAGCAGAGATTGAAGAATCAGGTGCAGAAAGACTGATACAGAGAGTATATGTTGGAGACTGAGGTGCAAAAGTAACGTCACAGAGAACAGAGTTTGGAGACTGAGGTGCAGAAGGATTGTTACAAAGAGCAGAGGTTGGAGACTGGGGTGCAGAACGACTGATACAGAAAGCAGAGATTGGAGTCTGGGGTGCAGAAAGACCGATACAGAGAGCAGATGTTGGATTCTGCAGTACAGGAGTACTGTTACAGAGAGAAGAGTTTGGAGACTGGTGTGCAGAAGAACTGTTGCGGAGAGCAGAGGTTGGAGACTGGGTTGCAAAAAGACTGTTACAGAGAGCAGAGGTTAAAGACAGCGGTGCAGAAGGATATTACAGAGAGCAGAATTTGGAGACTGAGGTGCAGAAGGACTGTTAAAGGGAGCAGAGGTAGGAGACTGGGGTGCAGAAGGTTCATTCCAGACAGCAGAGTTTTCAGACTGAGGTACAGAAGGACTTTTGCAGAGAGCATATGTTGGAGACTGGGGTGCAGAAGGTCTGTTGTAGAGAGCAGAAGTTGGAGACTGGGGTGTGGAAGGACTGTTGCAGAGAACAGAGTTTAGAGATTCAGGTGCAGACAGACTGTTACAGGAAGCAGAGTTTGGATACTGCGGTGTAGAAGGACGGTTACAGAGAGCAGAGTTTGGAGACTGCGGTACAGAAGGACTGTTACACAGAGAAGATCGCAGAAGGACTGTTGCAGAGGATAGGAGTTGGAGACTTGGGTGAAGAAGGAATGTTACAGAGAGCAGAGTTTAGAAACTGGAGTGCAGAAGGATCTTACAGAGAGCAGAGTTTGGACACTGTAGTACAGAAGAACTGTTGCACAGATCAGAAGTTGGAGACTGGTGTCCAGAAGGATCATTGTAGAGAGCAGATTCTAGAGACTGAGGTGCAGATGGACTGTTACAGAGAGCAGAGTTTGGAGACTTGTGTGGAGAAGGACTGTTGCAGAGAACAGAGGTTGGAGACTAGGATGGAGAAGAATAGTTGCAGAGAGAAGAGTTGGAGACTGGAGTGCATAAGGATCTAACAGAGAGAAGAAGTTGGTGACTAGGGTGCAGGACTGTTCCCGAGAGCAGAGGTTGGAGACTGGGGTGGAGAAAAATCATTGCAGAGAGAATAGGTTGGAGACTGGGGTTCTGAAGGCCTGTTACAGAGAGCAGAGGTTCGAGACTGGGTTGTAAAATTCTTGTTACAGAGAGCAGAGTTTGAAAACTATTTCTGCAGAAGGACTGTTACAGAGCACACAGTTTGGAGACTGGGTTTCAGAAGGGTCTTACAGAGAGCAGAGGTAGGAGACTGAGGTGCAGAAGGATCATTGCAGAGAGCAGAGTTTTTAGACTGAGTTGCTGAAGGACTGCTGCAGAACAGAGGTTGGAGACTCGGGTAAAGAAGGACTGTTGCAGAGAGCAGAGGTTGGAAACTGGGGTGAAGAAGGATCGGTGCAGAGAGCAGAGTTTGGAGACTGGGTTTGCAGAAGGACTGTTACAGAGAGTAGAGTTTGGAGACTGAGGTGCAGAAGGACTGTTGCAGAGAGGAGAGGTTGGAGACTGGGGTGAAGATGGCCTGTTAAGAGAGCAGAGGTTGGAGACTGGGGTGCTGAAGGCCTGTTACAGAGAGCAGAGGTTGGAGACTGGGGTGCAAAAGGACTGTTACAGATATCACAGTTTGTAGAATGGTGTGCAGAAGGATATTATAGAGAGCAGAATTTGGAGACTGAGGTGCAGAAGGACTGTTACAGAGAGCAGAGTTTTGAGACTTGGTTGCAGAATGATTGTTTGCAGAGAGCAGATGTTCGAGAATGGTGTGCAGAAAAACTATTCAGAAAGCAGAACTTGGAGACTGGGGTGCAGAAGGATTCTTGCAGGGAGTAGAGGTTTGAGACTGGGGTGCAGAAGGCCTGTTACAGATATCACAGTATGTAGACTGGTGTGCAGAAAGATTTTATAGAGAACAGACTTTGGAGACTGAGGTGCAGAAGGACTGTTACAGAGAGTAGATGTTGGAGACTGGGTTGCAGGATGATTGTTGCAGAGAACAGAGTTCTCAGACTTAGGTGCAGAAGGACTGTTGTGGAGAGTAGATGTTCGAGAGTGGGTGCAGAAGGACTCCTTCAGAGAGCAGAACTTGGAGACTGGGGTGCAGAAGTTTTCTTGCAGAGAGCAGAGGTTGGAGACTGGGGTGCAGAAGGCCTGTTACAGATATCTGAGTTTGGAGACTGGTGTGCAGAAGGATATATTAGAGAGCAGAGTTTGGAGACTGAGGTGTAGAAGGACTGTTACAGAGAGCAGAGGTTGGAGACTTGGGTGCAGATTGATTAGTTGCAGAGAGCAGAGTTTTCAGACTGAGGTGCAGAATGACTGTTGCCAAGAGCAGATGTTCGAGACTGGGGTGGAGAAGGATTTTTGCAGGGAGCAGAGGTTGTAGACTGGGGTGCAGAAGGACTCTTATAAAAGCAGAGGTTTTAGACTGGGGTGCAGAAGGCCTGGTACAGAGAGCAGAGCTTTGACACTGTGGTGCAGAATGATTGCTGATAGCTCATGAGCCTCCTTCTGGACACCTTCTTTTCCGCACAGTCCATCAGGCCCTCTCTCCTCACTCTCCTCTCTTTTGGCTTTGTGAGCACCTGTGACTTCCACAGTCACTCTAAGCCATGACTCCCAGGCCTATCTCCTGGGATCCTGTCCCGCTGCCTCCTGGAATCTCTTTGGGGAGACCCCACATGTACCCAGACTCCAGGCCCAACCTCTTTTCCTCCTTTCCTCTCCCGAAACATGCCCCTTCTCATTTTTTTTATGTTTTAATGAGTGATCCCACTCCCACTCAGCTACCCCCAGGACCAGGGGCCCTCTTGTGTCCTCGTCACCAGGACTTTAAAGTGCTCCACCCAAGGCTCCTCTTCAGAGCTTTTCCCCAAGCTCAAATGTCACATCTTCAGTTACCAGATATTTCCTTTTAATCTTGTTTTGGCACCTGATTACTCTCCCTGACTACATGAAGGTATTATAACCAAAGCACATGGACTCTAGAGACTATTATGGCTTAGAAATTAGGTATTCCACCACCAAAAGCTCATGGTCAGCCACAGAAGCAGTGTTCAGAGGTGAAATGATTAGACTGTGAGACTTGTGACCTAATCTGTGGATCCATCCATTTTGGTGGGTTAATTATCTGAAAGGCCCACTGTACTGAGAGGAGTGTGGAAAAGTGGAGTGTGGCCAGGGACATGCCCCAGGGAATCACATCTTGTCCCCTGCAAAATGTCTCCTCCCGTCCCCTCCCCCGCCCCAACCTTCTGGCTGCCATGAGCTAGGGACGCTTCCCCTCTTGTTCTCTTCCACATCGGTGTCCCACCTCATCTCAGGCCGGCAGCAATGGGTCAGCTGGCCCCAGACCAAACCTCCAAGCCAGGAGGCCAGAGTGCATCTCCCCCTCGAGGTTGTTCTGGACAGGCCTGTGGTAACTGTGGCAACCGTGGACTGACCCAGGGAGTAGGTGTTATGAGTGGATTAGACCCACAACCATTTCCTAAATCCACAGATTCTGTCATTTTCAGAGCTCAAGCCATTTCTTTCTGGATGGCCTGTTTCCAGGCTGCCCTCACCTAGAATGCGGTCTACTAGTGATTATTGAGATTCTCCAGCCGTCCTGGTGCTGCCCATTTGAACACCACAGCTAGCTCCTAGGCAGCCAGACCCATGGACCTCCTGCTGCCCGCTGAGGAGAGAAGAGAGATTTTCTGAGGACCCAGTTAGAAGTCCACTCATATTTTTTTTTTTAAAGACCACACTCAGAGGGCATGTTCCAGGCAGTCCTTCACATGCGTCTTTGAGAAATCAGACTCACAATGATTTTTGTGATTCTCCAATAACCACCACTCTACTCCCTACTTCTCTGAGATCAACTTTTAGCTTCCACAAAGAAGTGAAAAACTGCTATTTCTCTTTATGTGTCTGGCTTATTTCACTTAATATAATGTCTCCCATGAGCTAGTTTTAAATAGAAACTGCACAACAAATTCTTTTATGTCAGATTTAAATTTTATTCTGAAGAGATAATTCGAAATGGTCACATATGTTTATGTAGGAAAATGTTCATTATAATATTTATAGGACTGGAGATGATCTGAATGTTTAGCCAAAGGGGAGAGATTAAGTTTATTTAAGAGAGATGTAAGTTTATTGATCATCTCAATAGATGCAGAAAAAGCATTTAACAAAATATAGAACCCCTACCTGTCAAAACTGTAGAAACACTAGGAACAGAAGGAACTTTGTAAAAGCATTGTAAAAGCTATCTATGCTAAACCCAAGGCAGTATTATTCTAAGTGGAGAAAGGTTGAAAGCATTCACTCTAAAAACTGGAAGAAGACAGGGTGCCCCCTCTTTCACCACTTCTATTCAACTTCATCCTTGTAATTGCCAGAGCCATTGGATAAAAGAAAGAAATTAAAGGTATACAAATAGGTCTAGAAGAATTCAAATCTCACTCTTTGCTGATAGGATCATGTCATCTTCTTAAATTTTCTATTAGAGCATAATAGTTATACATAGAAGTTGGGTTGATTTGGAAAAGATCCTACGTGCATGGAATCTGATTTACTCCCATTCAGTCCCCACCACCCCATCTCCCTCCCCTTCCCGCCCCATTCTCCTTTCTCTACAGATCTTTCTTTGGTTCATTTATCTGTTAATTTCTGTCTGGTGCTTTCTACATATTCATACAGGTGCAGTCCCCTGTGGTAGACTTCCATGTGCACATAACATGATCTGCATAAAGACCTTTCACATTTCCTCCCTTCCCAAACCTCTCCGCCCTCTAATTCTCCTTCTACTCCACTGACTTCTCTGTATTCTTAAGATAGCCAGTCCAACCCCACTTCATCAACTTCTTTCCTCTATTTTGCTCTGGCCCTGATAATTTCAGAATTGTACAGGAATAGTTAACTTCTGCCTTTCTGAACACAGAGATCAAGATTGATGTAAAATGAGAAAAACTCTACATTGGAAAACACTGAAGACAACACTGACTGCTTTTGCAGATGATGACTCTGCTTTGTAAATTTTTTTCTTAACATTTGCAATGAAAATGAACTTCTACAAAAATCCTATGTTTACATAAAAGGACAACAGGAGACAGAGATTACTGAGACAGTGAGAAATGACTTCACACCATGATGAGGTCGAATGGCTTTCTGTTGGCTTCTAGCAATTCTCTGATTACTCCCACCCGCAATCACCCTTGCAAATGTGTGCAGCTCCATGGGTCTGATTTCCTGAGACAAGTCCCACAGGTTATCAGTCTCCAGGTGCTTTTCATTCGATATTATTTGCCATGTTGCTGCAGATTAACAAGCCTGGTTAGGTTGCTCTCATTCCATTCTCATCATGGTCTCTTTTTCTCTGTTTTGTAGCTATGACAACATTGGAAATGAGCAATCAATCTTTTGTCACTGAATTCATCTTTTTGGGATTTTCCAACCACTCCAACCTACAGGGCTGGGTTCTTCCTGCTGTTTCTGGTCATTTACCTGAGCACTCTCCTGGGGAACATGCTCATAATAGTGGCCACCAGGGTCAGTCCTGCTCTCCACACTCCAATGTACTTTTTCCTCAGCAATTTGAGCTTCTTGGATGTCTGCTACACATCCACCACCCTCCCAGTACTGCTGGTGAACTTCTTCTGGAGAAGAAGGCCATTTCTTATGAGGGCTGCTTTTCCCAGATCTTTTTCTTGGTGACAAGTGCTGGCACAGAAGGCATCTTACTGGCTGTGTCGTCAGTATGACTGCTCTGTGGCCACCTGCCGTCCTCCTCAGTACCCAGTAATTTTGATTGTGAAGGTCTGTGTTGGCCAGATGACTGGGTCCTGGCTGTGTGGGCTGGTGAATTTGGTCACACACACGGTGCCGGCAATCACACCCACTCTGTGTGGGCCCACCAGTTCAGCCACTTTCTCTGTGACACCCCATTGCTCCTGAAGCTCTCCTGCTCAGACACCTCTGTTAACGAGTCTGTGCTCCACGTTGTCAGTGCCACCATGGGCCTGAGCCCCTGCCTCTTCACTGCAGGCTCCTACGCACTCATCATGGTGGCCATCCTGGGGACTTCCTCTGCCTAGGGCAGGAGGAAAGCCTTCTCCACCTGTGCATCCCCCCTCACTGTCATGGTGGTCTTCTATGGAACAGCCAACTTCCACTATGACAGGCCCAGAAAGGCTGGACACAGGCACCCTGGTCTCTGTGCTCTTCTGTGTGGTGACCCCCATGTTGAAGCCCATCATTCACAGCCTGAGAAGCAACGAGGTCTAGAGTGCCCTGAGGAAGCTGGCTGGGAGACAGACTGTATATTGAGATTAGAACTACATGATGGTTTTATTCTAGCTAATGTCTTAGTTGTAGAAATATGTGAACTCTTCAGCAGCAATTACAAGAGCGCTCTCTCCATACACAGTGTCTCATGACCACTCTGGTGCCCCTCCAACCAAGGGAAGCACACTGTGCTAAGTATGTGACACATTGTGACATCACCTGGGTTCTCTAATCCACAGGTATTTCAGAATATTTTTATTACTTTTCTCTCCAAATAAAGCCTATACCCAAAGCAGTCAATCTCCTTTCCCCAATATTGCAGCTCTAGCCAACACTAGTGAATGTGAAGTGCTATGTGCAATGTGACTTTGACTTGCATTTTCCTAATGGATCTTAATTCTAAGTTTTAAATAAACACCATTTCTGTGTTTCTCCTTCACATGTGGAAAGACCCATGTATACACTCGAGTTTCTGTGGATATTTTTTAATGAAGTAATACCATATACGCCTTTTAGATCTGACTCCTTTCCCTTAGGATGTTTGCAATTTTCAGTTATATTGTAGCTTGTATAAGTATTTTAGTTTATTCCTCCTTATTGTGACTGATTTCCATCTTATGAAGAATGCCACATTCTTTGTTCATT
>NW_027523933.1:0-38658 GCF_052094955.1 Ictidomys tridecemlineatus | reverse complement strand
ACTTTTTCACCCAATCTTGATGAAACTTTCAGGTAATGATCAGTATACCAATCCCACTTGGATCGCCAAATTTTGTTCTTCTAGGTTAAACCGTTCGTTGGCAGTAACCGGTTTCATTTTGAGGTTTCACTCTCTTTTCTCCTATAGGCATACATGTATTTGGAACTCTAAATCAAACACGGTTTGTGCTAGCTCTTTGAAACTTGACACAATAAAGCAGTTTCAAGTTCTATCTCTATGGTTTGTTTGCTGTTGATGTAGCCCTAAGCAGAGACTGGCGAGAATCACTTTCATGGAAAGGGCCTGCCAAGCTTCCAAAAAACTACGAGTTGCCTGAAATCTCAGCAAACACTTTTTCACCCAATCTTGATGAAACTTTCAGGTAATGATCAGTACACCAATCCCACTTGGCTCCCCAAATTTCGTTCTTCTAGGTTAAACCGTTCGTTGGCAGTAACCGGTTTCATTTTGAGGTTTCACTCTGTTTTCTCCTATAGGGATACATGTATTTGGAACTCTAAATCAAACACGGATTGTGCTAGCTCTTTGAAACTTGACACAATAAAGCAGTTTCAAGTTCTATCTCTATGGTTTGTTTGCTGTTGATGTAGCCCTAAGCACAGACTGGCGAGAATCACTTTCATGGAAAGGGCCTGCCAAGCTTCCAAAAAACTACGAGTTGCCTGAAATCTCAGCACACACTTTTTCACCCAATCTTGATGAAACTTTCAGGTAATGATCAGTACACCAATCCCACTTGGCTCGCCAAATTTCGTTCTTCTAGGTTAAACCATTCGTTGGCAGTAACCGGTTTCATTTTGAGGTTTCACTCTGTTTTCTCCTATAGGGATACATGTATTTGGAACTCTAAATCAAACACGGTTTGTGCTAGCTCTTTGAAACTTGACACAATAAAGCAGTTTCAAGTTCTATCTCTATGGTTTGTTTGCCTTTGATGTAGCCCTAAGCAGAGACTGGCGAGAATCACTTGCATGGAAAGGGCCTGCCAAGATTCCAAAAAACTACGAGTTTCCTGAAATCTCAGCAAACACTTTTTCACCCAATCTTGATGAAACTTTCAGGTAATGATCAGTACACCAATCCCACTTGGCTCAACAAATTTTGTTCTTCTAGGTAAAACCGTTCATTGGCAGAAACCGGTTTCATTTTGAGGTTTCACTCTGTTTTCTCCTATAGGGATACATATATTTGGAACTCTAAATGAAACACGGTTTGTGCTAGCTCTTTGAAACTTGACACAATAAAGCAGTTTCAAGTTCTATCTCTATGGTTTGTTTGCTGTTGATGTAGCCCTAAGCAGAGACTGGCGAGAATCACTTTCATGGAAAGGGCCTGCCAAGCTTCCAAAAAACTACGAGTTGCCTGAAATCTCAGCAAACACTTTTTCACCCAATCTTGATGAAACTTTCAGGTAATGATCAGTACACCAATTCCACTTGCCTCGCCAAATTTCGTTCTTCTAGGTTAAACCGTTCTTTGGCAGTAACCGGTTTCATTTTGAGGTTTCACTCTGTTTTCTCCTATAGGGATACATGTATTTGGAACTCTAAATGAAACACGGTTTGTGCTAGCTCTTTGAAACTTGACACAATAAAGCAGTTTCAAGTTCTATCTCTATGGTTTGTTTGCCTTTGATGTAGCCCTAAGCAGAGACTGGCAAGAATCACTTTCATGGAAAGGGCCTGCCAAGCTTCCAAAAAACTACGAGTTGCCTGAAATCTCAGCAAACACTTTTTCACCCAATCTTGATGATACTTTCAGGTAATGATCAGTACCCCAATCCCAACTAGCTCGCCAAATTTCGTTCTTCTAGGTTAAACCGTTCGTTGGCAGTAACCGGTTTCATTTTGAGGTTTCACTCTGTTTTCTCCTATAGGGATACATGTATTTGGAACTCTAAATGAAACACGGTTTGTGCTAGCTCTTTGAAACTTGACACAATAAAGCAGTTTCAAGTTCTATCTCTATGGTTTGTTTGCTGTTGATGTAGCCCTAAGCAGAGACTGGCGAGAATCACTTTCATGGAAAGGGCCTGCCAAGCTTCCAAAAAACTACGAGTTGCCTGAAATCTCAGCAAACACTTTTTCACCCAATCTTGATGAAACTTTCAGGTAATGATCAGTACACCAATCCCACTTGGCTCGCCAAATTTCGTTCTTCTAGGTTAAACCGTTCTTTTTCAGTAACCGGTTTCATTTTGAGGTTTCACTCTGTTTTCTCCTATAGGGATACATGTATTTGGAACTCTAAATCAAACACGGTTTGTGCTAGCTCTTTGAAACTTGACACAATAAAGCAGTTTCAAGTTCTATCTCTATGGTTTGTTTGCTGTTGATGTAGCCCTAAGCAGAGACTGGCGAGAATCACTTTCATGGAAAGGGCCTGCCAAGCTTCCAAAAAACTACGAGTTGCCTGAAATCTCAGCACACACTTTTTCACCCAATCTTGATGAAACTTTCAGGTAATGATCAGTACACCAATCCCACTTGGCTCGCCAAATTTTGTTCTTCTAGGTAAAACCGTTCATTAGCAGTAACCAGGTTTCATTTTGAGGTTTCACTCTGTTTTCTCCTATAGGGATACATGTATTTGGAACTCTAAATCAAACACGGATTGTGCTAGCTCTTTGAAACTTGACACAATAAAGCAGTTTCAAGTTCTATCTCTATGGTTTGTTTGCTGTTGATGTAGCCCTAAGCAGAGACTGGCGAGAATCACTTTCATGGAAAGGGCCTGCCAAGCTTCCAAAAAACTACGAGTTGCCTGAAATCTCAGCACACACTTTTTCACCCAATCTTGATGAAACTTTCAGGTAATGATCAGTACACCAATCCCACTTGGCTCGCCAAATTTCGTTCTTCTAGGTTAAACCATTCGTTGGCAGTAACCGGTTTCATTTTGAGGTTTCACTCTGTTTTCTCCTATAGGGATACATGTATTTGGAACTCTAAATCAAACACGGTTTGTGCTAGCTCTTTGAAACTTGACACAATAAAGCAGTTTCAAGTTCTATCTCTATGGTTTGTTTGCTGTTGATGTAGCCCTAAGCAGAGACTGGCGAGAATCACTTTCATGGAAAGGGCCTGCCAAGATTCCAAAAAACTACGAGTTGCCTGAAATCTCAGCAAACACTTTTTCACCCAATCTTGATGAAACTTTCAGGTAATGATCAGTACACCAATCCCACTTGGCTCAACAAATTTTGTTCTTCTAGGTACAACCGTTCATTGGCAGAAACCGGTTTCATTTTGAGGTTTCACTCTGTTTTCTCCTATAGGGATACATGTATTAGGAACTCTAAATGAAACACGGTTTGTGCTAGCTCTTTGAAACTTGACACAATAAAGCAGTTTCAAGTTCTATCTCTATGGTTTGTTTGCTGTTGATGTAGCCCTAAGCAGAGACTGGCGAGAATCACTTTCATGGAAAGGGCCTGCCAAGCTTCCAAAAAACTACGAGTTGCCTGAAATCTCAGCAAACACTTTTTCACCCAATCTTGATGAAACTTTCAGGTAATGATCAGTACACCAATTCCACTTGCCTCGCCAAATTTCGTTCTTCTAGGTTAAACCGTTCTTTGGCAGTAACCGGTTTCATTTTGAGGTTTCACTCTGTTTTCTCCTATAGGGATACATGTATTTGGAACTCTAAATGAAACACGGTTTGTGCTAGCTCTTTGAAACTTGACACAATAAAGCAGTTTCAAGTTCTATCTCTATGGTTTGTTTGCCTTTGATGTAGCCCTAAGCAGAGACTGGCAAGAATCACTTTCATGGAAAGGGCCTGCCAAGCTTCCAAAAAACTACGAGTTGCCTGAAATCTCAGCAAACACTTTTTCACCCAATCTTGATGATACTTTCAGGTAATGATCAGTACCCCAATCCCAACTAGCTCGCCAAATTTCGTTCTTCTAGGTTAAACCGTTCGTTGGCAGTAACCGGTTTCATTTTGAGGTTTCACTCTGTTTTCTCCTATAGGGATACATGTATTTGGAACTCTAAATCAAACACGGTTTGTGCTAGCTCTTTGAAACTTGACACAATAAAGCAGTTTCAAGTTCTATCTCTATGGTTTGTTTGCTGTTGATGTAGCCCTAAGCAGAGACTGGCGAGAATCACTTTCATGGAAAGGGCCTGCCAAGCTTCCAAAAAACTACGAGTTGCCTGAAATCTCAGCAAACACTTTTTCACCCAATCTTGATGAAACTTTCAGGTAATGATCAGTACACCAATCTCACTTGGCTCGCCAAATTTCATTCTTCTAGGTTAAACCGTTCTTTTTCAGTAACCGGTTTCATTTTGAGGTTTCACTCTGTTTTCTCCTATAGGGATACATGTATTTGGAACTCTAAATCAAACACGGTTTGTGCTAGCTCTTTGAAACTTGACACAATAAAGCAGTTTCAAGTTCTATCTCTATGGTTTGTTTGCTGTTGATGTAGCCCTAAGCAGAGACTGGCGAGAATCACTTTCA
This sequence comes from Ictidomys tridecemlineatus, assembly GCF_052094955.1. Taxonomy (NCBI): domain Eukaryota; kingdom Metazoa; phylum Chordata; class Mammalia; order Rodentia; family Sciuridae; genus Ictidomys; species Ictidomys tridecemlineatus. Next base: position 34,164 of record NW_027523933.1, on the reverse strand, counting down.
TGGAAAGGGCCTGCCAAGCTTCCAAAAAACTACGAGTTGCCTGAAATCTCAGCACACACTTTTTCACCCAATCTTGATGAAACTTTCAGGTAATGATCAGTACACGAATCCCACTTGGCTCGCCAAATTTCGTTCTTCTAGGTAAAACCGTTCATTAGCAGTAACAGGTTTCATTTTGAGGTTTCACTCTGTTTTCTCCTATAGGGATACATGTATTTGGAAGTCTAAATCAAACACGGTTTGTGCTAGCTCTTTGAAACTTGACACAATAAAGCAGTTTCAAGTTCTATCTCTATGGTTTGTTTGCTATTGATGTAGCCCTAAGCAGAGACTGGCGAGAATCACTTTCATGGAAAGGGCCTGCCAAGCTTCCAAAAAACTACGAGTTGCCTGAAATCTCAGCAAACACTTTCTCACCCACTCTTGATGATACTTTCAGGTAATGATCAGTACACCAATCCCACTTGGCTCGCCAAATTTCGTTCTTCTAGGTTAAACCGTTCGTTGGCAGTAACCGGTTTCATTTTGAGGTTTCACTCTGTTTTCTCCTATAGGGATACATGTATTTGGAACTCTAAATCAAACACGGTTTGTGCTAGCTCTTTGAAACTTGACACAATAAAGCAGGTTCAAGTTCTATCTCTATGGATTGTTTGCTGTTGATGGTAGCCCTAAGCAGAGACTGGCGAGAATCACTTTCATGGAAAGGGTCTGCCAAGCTTCCAAAAAACTACGAGTTGCCTGAAATCTCAGCACACACTTTTTCACCAATCTTGATGAAACTTTCAGGTAATGATCAGTATACCAATCCCACTTGGATCGCCAAATTTTGTTCTTCTAGGTTAAACCGTTCGTTGGCAGTAACCGGTTTCATTTGAGGTTTCACTCTCTTTTCTCCTATAGGCATACATGTATTTGGAACTCTAAATCAAACACGGTTTGTGCTAGCTCTTTGAAACTTGACACAATAAAGCAGTTTCAAGTTCTATCTCTATGGTTTGTTTGCTGTTGATGTAGCCCTAAGCAGAGACTGGCGAGAATCACTTTCATGGAAAGGGCCTGCCAAGCTTCCAAAAAACTACGAGTTGCCTGAAATCTCAGCACACACTTTTTCACCCAATCTTGATGAAACTTTCAGGTAATGATCAGTACACCAATCCCACTTGGCTCCCCAAATTTCGTTCTTCTAGGTAAAACCGTTCATTAGCAGTAACCGGTTTCATTTTGAGGTTTCACTCTGTTTTCTCCTATAGGGATACATGTATTTGGAACTCTAAATCAAACACGGTTTGTGCTAGCTCTTTGAAACTTGACACAATAAAGCAGTTTCAAGTTCTATCTGTATGGTTTGTTTGCTGTTGATGTAGCCCTAAGCCAGAGACTGGCGAGAATTACTGTCATGTAAAGGGCCTGCCAAGCTTCCAAAAAACTACGAGTTACCTGAAATCTCAGCAAACACTTTTTCACCCAATTTTGATGATACTTTCAGGTAATGATCAGTACACCAGTCCCACTTGGTTCGCCAAATTTCGTTCTTCTGGTTAAACCTTTCGTTGGCAGTAACCGTTTTCATTTTGAAGATTCACTCTCTTTTCTCCTATAGGGATACATGTATTTGGAACTCTAAATCAAACACGGTTTTTGCTAGCTCTTTGAAACGTGACACAAGAAAGCAGTTTCCAGTTCTATTTCTATGGTTTCTTTCCTGTTGATGTAGCCCTAAGCAGAGACTGGCGAGAATCACTGTCATGGAAAGGGCCTGCCAAGCTTCCAAAAAAACTACGAGTTGCCTGAAATCTCAGCAAACACTTTTTCACCCATTCTTGATGATACTTTCAGGTATGATCAGTACACCAATCCCACTTGGCTCGCCAAATTTCGTTCTTCTAGGTTAAACCGTTCGTTGGCAGTAACCGTTTTCATTTTGAAGATTCACTCTCTTTTCTCCTATAGGGATACATGTATTTGAAACTCTAAATCAAAACAGGTTTGTGCTAGCTCTTTGAAAACTTGACACAATAAAGCAGTTTCAAGTTCTATTTCTATGGTTTGTTTGCTGTTGATGTAGCCCTAAGCAGAGACTGGCGAGAATCACTTTCATGGAAAGGGCCTGCCAAGCTTCCAAAAAACTACGAGTTGCCTGAAATCTCAGCAAACACTTTTTCACCCAATCTTGATGAAACTTTCAGGTAATGATCAGTACCCCAATCCCGACTAGGCTCGCCAAATTTCGTTCTTCTAGGTTAAACCATTCGTTGGCAGTAACCGGTTTCATTTTGAGGTTTCACTCTGTTTTCTCCTATAGGGATACATGTATTTGGAACTCTAAATGAAACACGGTTTGTGCTAGCTCTTTGAAACTTGACACAATAAAGCAGTTTCAAGTTCTATCTCTATGGTTTTGTTTGCTGTTGATGTAGCCCTAAGCAGAGACTGGCGAGAATCACTTTCATGGAAAGGGCCTGCCAAGCTTCCAAAAAACTACGAGTTGCCTGAAATCTCAGCAAACACTTTTTCACCCAATCTTGATGAAACTTTCAGTAATGATCAGTACACCAATCCCACTTGCTCGCCAAATTTCGTTCTTCTAGGTAAAACCGTTCGTTGGCAGAAACCGGTTTCATTTTGAGGTTTCACTCTGTTTTCTCCTATAGGGATACATGTATTTGGAAACTCTAAATCAAACACGGTTTGTGCTAGCTCTTTGAAACTTGACACAATAAAGCAGTTTTAAGTTCTATCTCTATGGTTTGTTTGCTGTTGATGTAGCCTTAAGCAGAGACTGGCAAGAATCACTTTCATAGAAAGGGCCTGCCAAGCTTCCAAAAAACTACGAGTTGCCTGAAATCTCAGCACACACTTTTTTCACCCAATCTTGATGAAACTTTCAGGTAATTATCAGTACACCAATCTCACTTGGCTCACCAAATTTCGTTCTCTAGGTTAAACCGTTCGTATGGAGTAACCGTTTTCATTTTGAGGTTTCACTCTGTTTTCTCCTATAGGGATACATGTATTTGGATGTCTAAATCAAACACGGTTTGTGATAGCTTTTTTGAACTTGACACAATAAAGCAGTTTCAAGTTCTATCTCTATGGTTTGTTTGCTGTTGATGTAGCCCTAAGCAGAGACTGGCGAGAAATTCACTTTCATGGAAAGGGCCTGCCAAGCTTCCAAAAAACTACGAGTTGCCTAAAATCTCAGCAAACACTTTTTCACCCAATCTTGATGAAACTTTCAGGTAATGATCAGTACACCAATCCCACTTGGCTCGCCAAATTTCTTTCCTCTAGGTTAAACCGTTCGTTGGCAGTAACCAGTTTCATTTTGAGGTTTCACTCTGTTTTCTCCTATAGGGATACATGTATTTGGAAGTCTAAATGAAACACGGTTTGTGCTAGCTCCTTGAAACTTGACACAATAAAGCAGTTTCAAGTTCTATCTCTATGGTTTGTTTGCTGTTGATGTAGCCCTAAGCAGAGACTGGCGAGAATCACTTTCATGGAAAGGGCCTGCCAAGCTTCCAAAAAACTACGAGTTGCCTGAAATCTCAGCAAACACTTTCTCACCCACTCTTGATGAAACTTTCAGGTAATGATCAGTACACCATTCCCACTTGGCTCGCCAAATTTCGTTCTTCTAGGTTAAACCGTTCGTTTGCAGTAACCGATTTCATTTTGAGGTTTCACTCTGTTTTCTCCTATAGGGATACATGTATTTGGAACTCTAAATCAAACACGGTTTGTGCTAGCTTTTTGAAACTTGATACAATAAAGCAGTTTCAAGTTCTATCTCTATGGTTTGTTTGCTGTTGATGTAGCCCTAAGCAGAGACTGGGGAGAATCACTTTCATGGAAAGGGCCTGACAAGCTTCCAAAAAACTACGAGTTGCCTGAAATCTCAGCAAACACTTTTTCACCCAATCTTGATGAAACTTTCAGGTAATGATCAGTACACCAATCCCACTTGGCTCACCAAATTTCGTTCTTCTAGGTTAAACCGTTCGTTGGCAGTAACCGGTTTCATTTTGAGGTTTCACTCTGTTTTCTCCTATAGGGATACATGTATTTGGAACTCTAAATGAAACACGGTTTGTGCTAGCTCTTTGAAACTTGACACAATAAAGCAGTTTCAAGTTCTATCTCTATGGTTTGTTTGCCTTTGATGTAGCCCTAAGCAGAGACTGGCAAGAATCAGTTTCATGGAAAGGGCCTACCAAGCTTCGAAAAAAGTACGAGTTGCCTGAAATCTCAGCAAACACTTTTTCACCCAATCTTGATGAAACTTTCAGGTAATGATCAGTACACCAATCCCACCTAGCTTGCCAAATTTCGTTCTTCTAGGTTAAACCGTTCGTTGGCAGTAACCGGTTTCATTTTGAGGTTTCACTCTGTTTTCTCCTATAGGTATACATGTATTTGCAACTCTACATCAAACACGGTTTGTGCTAGCTCTTTGAAACTTGACACAATAAAGCAGTTTCAAGTTCTATCTCTATGGTTTGTTTGCTATTGATGTAGCCCTAAGCAGAGACTGGCGAGAATCACTTTCATGGAAAGGGCCTGCCAAGCTTCCAAAAAACTACGAGTTGCCTGAAATCTCAGCAAACACTTTTTCACCCAATCTGTATGAAACTTTCAGGTAATAATCAGTACACCAATCCCACTTGGCTCGCCAAATTTCGTTCTTCTAGGTTAAACCGTTCGTTGGCAGTAACCGGTTTCATTTTGAGGTTTCACTCTGTTTTCTCCTATAGGGATACATGTATTTGGAACTCTAAATGAAACACGGTTTGTGCTAGCTCTTTGAAACTTGACACAATAAAGCAGTTTCAAGTTCTCTCTCTATGGTTTGTTTCCTGTTGATGTAGCCCTAAGCAGAGACTGGCGAGAATCACTTTCATGGAAAGGGCCTGCCAAGCTTCCAAAAAACTAAGAGTTGCCTGAAATCTCAGCACACACTTTTTCACCCAATCTTGATGAAACTTTCAGGTAATGATCAGTACACCAATCCCACTTGGCTCGCCAAATTTCGTTCTTCTAGATTAAACCGTTCGTTGGCAGTAACCGGTTTCATTTTGAGGTTTCACTCTGTTTTCTCCTATAGGGATACATGTATTTGGAACTCTAAATCAAACACGGTTTGTGCTAGCTCTTTGAAACTTGACACAATAAAGCGGTTTCAAGTTCTATCTCTATGGTTTGTTTGCTGTTGATGTAGCCCTAAGCAGAGACTGGCGAGAATCACTTTCATGGAAAGGGCCTGCCAAGCTTCCAAAAAACTACGAGTTGCCTGAAATCTCAGCACACACTTTTTCACCCAATCTTGATGAAACTTTCAGGTAATGATCAGTACACCAATCCCCACTTGGCTCGCCAAATTCGTTCTTCTAGGTAAAACCATTCATTGGCAGTAACCGGTTTCATTTTGAGGTTTCACTCTGTTTTCTCCTTTAGGGATACATGTATTTGGAACTCTAAATCAAACACGGTTTGTGCTAGCTCTTTGAAACTTGACACAATAAAGCAGTTTCAAGTTCTATCTGTATGGTTTGTTTGCTGTTGATGTAGCCCTAAGCAGAGACTGGCGAGAATCACTTTCATGGAAAGGGCCTGCCAAGATTCCAAAAAACTACGAGTTGCCTGAAATCTCAGCAAACACTTTCTCACCCACTCTTGATGATACTTTCAGGTAATGATCAGTACACCAATCCCACTTGGCTCGCCAAATTTCGTTCTTCTAGGTTAAACCGTTCGTTTGCAGTAACCGATTTCATTTTGAGGTTTCACTCTGTTTTCTCCTATAAGGATACATGTATTTGGAACTCTAAATCAAACACGGTTTGTGCTAGCTCTTTGAAACTTGACACAATAAAGCAGTTTCAAGTTCTATCTGTATGGTTTGTTTGCTGTTGATGTAGCCCTAAGCAGAGACTGGCGAGAATCACTTTCATGGAAAGGGCCTGCCAAGATTCCAAAAAACTACGAGTTTCCTGAAATCTCAGCAAACACTTTTTCACCCAATCTTGATGAAACTTTCAGGTAATGATCAGTACACCAATCCCACTTGGCTCAACAAATTTTGTTCTTCTAGGTAAAACCGTTCATTGGCAGAAACCGGTTTCATTTTGAGGTTTCACTCTGTTTTTTCCTATAGGGATACATGTATTAGGAACTCTAAATGAAACACGGTTTGTGCTAGCTCTTTGAAACTTGACACAATAAAGCAGTTTCAAGTTCTATCTCTATGGTTTGTTTGCTGTTGATGTAGCCCTAAGCAGAGACTGGCGAGAATCACTTTCATGGAAAGGGCCTGCCAAGCTTCCAAAAAACTACGAGTTGCCTGAAATCTCAGCAAACACTTTTTCACCCAATCTTGATGAAACTTTCAGGTAATGATCAGTACACCAATCCCACTTGGCTCGCCAAATATCGTTCTTCTAGGTTAAACCGTTCGTTGGCAGTAACTGGTTTCATTTTGAGGTTTCACTCTGTTTTCTCCTATAGGGATACATGTATTTGGAACTCTAAATGAAATACGGTTTGTGCTAGCTCTTTGAAACTTGACACAATAAAGCAGATTCAAGTTCTATCTCTATGGTTTGTTTCCCTTTGATGTAGCCCTAAGCAGAGACTGGCAAGAATCACTTTCATGGAAAGGGCCTTCCAAGCTTCGAAAAAAGTACGAGTTGCCTGAAATCTCAGCAAACACTTTTTCACCCAATCTTGATGAAACTTTCAGGTAATGATCAGTACACCAATCCCACCTAGCTTGCCAAATTTCGTTCTTCTAGGTTAAACCGTTCGTTGGCAGTAACCGGTTTCATTTTGAGGTTTCACTCTGTTTTCTCCTATAGGGATACATGTATTTGGAACTCTAAATCAAACACGGTTTGTGCTAGCTCTTTGAAACTTGACACAATAAAGCAGTTTCAAGTTCTATCTCTATGGTTTGTTTGCTGTTGATGTAGCCCTAAGCAGAGACTGGCGAGAATCACTTTCATGGAAAGGGCCTGCCAAGCTTCCAAAAAACTACGAGTTGCCTGAAAACTCAGCAAACACTTTTTCACCCAATCTTGATGAAACTTTCAGGTAATGATCAGTACAACAATCCCACTTGGCTCGCCAAATTTCGTTCTTCTAGGTTAAACCTTTCGTTGGCAGTAACCGGTTTCATTTTGAGGTTTCACTCTGTTTTCTCCTATAGGGATACATGTATTTGGAACTCTAAATCAAACTCGGTTTGTGCTAGCTCTTTGAAATTTGACACAATAAAGCAGATTCAAGTTCTATCTCTATGGTTTGTTTGCTGTTGATGTAGCCCTAAGCAGAGACTGGCGAGAATCACTTTCATGGAAAGGGCCTGCCAAGCTTCCAAAAAACTACGAGTTGCCTGAAATCTCAGCACACACTTTTTCACCCAATCTTGATGAAACTTTCAGGTAATGATCAGTACACCAATCCAACTTGGCTCGCCAAATTTCGTTCTTCTAGGTTAAACCGTTCGTTGTCAGTAACCGGTTTCATTTTGAGGTTTCACTCTATTTTCTCCTATAGGGATACATGTATTTGGAACTCTAAATCAAACACGGTTTGTGCTAGCTCTTTGAAACTTGACACAATAAAGCAGTTTCAAGTTCTATCTCTATGGTTTGTTGGCTGTTGATGTAGCCCTAAGCAGAGACTGGCAAGAATCACTTTCATGGAAAGGGCCTGCCAAGCTTCCAAAAAACTACGAGTTGCCTGAAAACTCAGCACACACTTTTTCACCCAATCTTGATGAAACTTTCAGGTAATGATCAGTACACCAATCCCACTTGGCTCGCCAAATTTCGTTCTTCTAGGTTAAACCGTTCGTTGGCAGTAACCGGTTTCATTTTGAAGTTTCACTCTGTTTTCTCCTATAGGGATACATGTATTTGGAACTCTAAATCAAACTCGGTTTGTGCTAGCTCTTTGAACCTTGACACAATAAAGCAGTTTCAAGTTCTATCTCTATGGTTTGTTTGCTGTTGATGTAGCCCTAAGCAGAGACTGGTGAGAATCACTTTCATGGAAAGGGCCTGCCAAGCTTCCAAAAAACAACGAGTTGCCTGAAATCTCAGCAAACATTTTTTCACCCAATCTTGATGAAACTTTCAGGTAATGATCAGTACACCAATCCCACTTGGCTCGCCAAATTTCGTTCTTCTAGGTTAAACCGTTCGTTGGCAGTAACCGGTTTCATTTTGAGGTTTCACTCTGTTTTCTCCTTTAGGGATACATGTATTTGGAACTCTAAATCAAACATGGTTTGTGCTAGCTCTTTGAAACTTGACACAATAAAGCAGTTTCAAGTTCTATCTCTATGGTTTGTTTGCTGTTGATGTAGCCCTAAGCAGAGACTGGCGAGAATCACTTTCATGGAAAGGGCCTGCCAAGCTTCCAAAAAACTACGAGTTGCCTGAAATCTCAGCACACACTTTTTCACCCAATCTTGATGAAACTTTCAGGTAATGATCAGTACACCAATCCCACTTGGCTCGCCAAATTTCGTTCTTCTAGGTTAAACCGTTCGTTGGCAGTAACCGGTTTCATTTTGAGGTTTCACTCTGTTTTCTCCTATAGGGATACATGTATTTGGAACTCTAAATGAAACACGGTTTGTGCTAGCTCTTTGAAACTTGACACAATAAAGCAGTTTCAAGTTCTATCTCTATGGTTTGTTTGCTGTTGATGTAGCCCTAAGCAGAGACTGGCGAGAATCACTTTCATGGAAAGGGCCTGCCAAGCTTCCAAAAAACTACGAGTTGCCTGAAATCTCAGCAAACACTTTTTCACCCAATCTTGATGAAACTTTCAGGTAATGATCAGTACTCCAATCCCACTTGGCTCGCCAAATTTCGTTCTTCTAGGTTAAACCGTTCGTTGGCAGTAACCGGTTTCATTTTGAGGTTTCACTCTGTTTTCTCCTATAGGGATACATGTATTTGGAACTCTAAATCAAACACGGTTTGTGCTAGCTCTTTGAAACTTGACACAATAAAGCAGTTTCAAGTTCTATCTCTATGGTTTGTTTGCTGTTGATGTAGCCCTAAGCAGAGACTGGCGAGAATCACTTTCATGGAAAGGGCCTGCCTATCTTCCAAAAAACTACGAGGTACCTGAAATCTCAGCACACACTTTTTCACCCAATCTTGATGAAACTTTCAGGTAATGATCAGTACACCAATCCCACTTGGCTCGCCAAATTTCGGTCTTCTAGGTTAAACCGTTCGTTGGCAGTAAACGGTTTCATTTTGAGGTTTCACTCTGTTTTCTCCTATAGGGATACATGTATTTGGAACTCTAAATCAAACACGGTTTGTGCTAGCTCTTTGAAACTTGACACAATAAAGCAGTTTCAAGTTCTATCTCTATGGTTTGTTTGCTGTTGATGTAGCCCTAAGCAGAGACTGGTGAGAATCACTTTCATGGAAAGGGCCTGCCAAGCTTCCAAAAAACAACGAGTTGCCTGAAATCTCAGCAAACACTTTTTCACCCAATCTTGATGAAACTTTCCCGTAATGATCAGTACACCAATCCCACTTGGCTCGCCAAATTTCGTTCTTCTAGGTTAAACCGTTCGTTGGCAGTAACCGGTTTCATTTTGAGGTTTCGCTCTGTTTTCTCCTTTAGGGATACATGTATTTGGAACTCTAAATCAAACATGGTTTGTGCTAGCTCTTTGAAACTTGACACAATAAAGCAGTTTCAAGTTCTATCTCTATGGTTTGTTTGCTATTGATGTAGCCCTAAGCAGAGACTGGCGAGAATCACTTTCATAAAAAGGGCCTGCCAAGCTTCCAAAAAACTACGAGTTGCCTGAAATCTCAGCAAACACTTTCTCACCCACTCTTGATGATACTTTCAGGTAATGATCAGTACACCAATCCCACTTGGCTCGCCAAATTTCGTTCTTCTAGGTTAAACCGTTCGTTGGCAGTAACCGGTTTCATTTTGAGGTTTCACTCTGTTTTCTCCTTTAGGGATACATGTATTTGGAACTCTAAATCAAACATGGTTTGTGCTAGCTCTTTGAAACTTGACACAATAAAGCAGTTTCAAGTTCTATCTCTATGGTTTGTTTGCTGTTGATGTAGCCCTAAGCAGAGACTGGCGAGAATCACTTTCATGGAAAGGGCCTGCCAAGCTTCCAAAAAACTACGAGTTGCCTGAAATCTCAGCACACACTTTTTCACCCAATCTTGATGAAACTTTCAGGTAATGATCAGTACACCAATCCCACTTGGCTCGCCAAATTTCGTTCTTCTAGGTTAAACCGTTCGTTGGCAGTAACCGGTTTCATTTTGAGGTTTCACTCTGTTTTCTCCTATAGGGATACATGTATTTGGAACTCTAAATCAAACACGGTTTGTGCTAGCTCTTTGAAACTTGACACAATAAAGCAGTTTCAAGTTCTATCTCTATGGTTTGTTTGCTGTTGATGTAGCCCTAAGCAGAGACTGGCGAGAATCACTTTCATGGAAAGGGCCTGCCAAGCTTCCAAAAAACTACGAGTTGCCTGAAATCTCAGCAAACACTTTTTCACCCAATCTTGATGAAACTTTCAGGTAATGATCAGTACACCAATCCCACTTGGCTCGCCAAATTTCGGTCTTCTAGGTTAAACCGTTCGTTGGCAGTAACCGGTTTCATTTTGAGGTTTCACTCTGTTTTCTCCTATAGGGATACATGTATTTGGAACTCTAAATCAAACACGGTTTGTGCTAGCTCTTTGAAACTTGACACAATAAAGCAGTTTCAAGTTCTATGTCTATGGTTTGTTTGCTGTTGATGTAGCCCTAAGCAGAGACTGGCGAGAATCACTTTCATGGAAAGGGCCTGCCAAGCTTCCAAAAAACTACGAGTTGCCTGAAATCTCAGCAAACACTTTTTCACCGAATCTTGATGAAACTTTCAGGTAATGATCAGTACACCAATCCCATTTGGCTCGCCAAATTTCGTTTTTCTAGGTTAACCCGTTCGTTGGCAGTAACCGGTTTCATTTTGAGGTTTCACTCTGTTTTCTCCTATAGGGATACATGTATTTGGAACTCTAAATCAAACATGGTTTGTGCTAGCTCTTTGAAACTTGACACAATAAAGCAGTTTCAAGTTCTATCTCTATGGTTTGTTTGCCTTTGATGTAGCCCTAAGCAGAGACTGGCAAGAATCACTTTCATGGAAAGGGCCTGCCAAGCTTCGAAAATAGTACGAGTTGCCTGAAATCTCAGCAAACACTTTTTCACCCAATTTGATGATACTTTCAGGTAATGATCAGTACACCAATCCCACCTAGCTCGCCAAATTTCGTTCTTCTAGGTTAAACCGTTCGTTGGCAGTAACCGGTTTCATTTTGAGGTTTCACTCTGTTTTCTCCTATAGGGATACATGTATTTGGAACTCTAAATCAAACACGGTTTGTGCTAGCTCTTTGAAACTTGACACAATAAAGCAGTTTCAAGTTCTATCTCTATGGTTTGTTTGCTGTTGATGTAGCCCTAAGCAGAGACTGGCGAGAATCACTTTCATGGAAAGGGCCTGCCAAGCTTCCAAAAAACTACGAGTTGCCTGAAATCTCAGCAAACACTTTCTCACCCACTCTTGATGATACTTTCAGGTAATGATCAGAACACCAATCCCACTTGGCTCGCCAAATTTCGTTCTTCTAGGTTAAACCGTTCGTTGGCAGTAACCGGTTTCATTTTGAGGTTTCACTCTGTTTTCTCCTTTAGGGATACATGTATTTGGAACTCTAAATCAAACATGGTTTGTGCTAGCTCTTTGAAACTTGACACAATAAAGCAGTTTCAAGTTCTATCTCTATGGTTTGTTTGCTGTTGATGTAGCCCTAAGCAGAGACTGGCGAGAATCACTTTCATGGAAAGGGCCTGCCAAGCTTCCAAAAAACTACGAGTTGCCTGAAATCTCAGCACACACTTTTTCACCCAATCTTGATGAAACTTTCAGGTAATGATCAGTACACCAATCCCACTTGGCTCGCCAAATTTCGTTCTTCTAGGTTAAACCGTTCGTTGGCAGTAACCGGTTTCATTTTGAGGTTTCACTCTGTTTTCTCCTATAGGGATACATGTATTTGGAACTCTAAATCAAACACGGTTTGTGCTAGCTCTTTGAAACTTGACACAATAAAGCAGTTTCAAGTTCTATCTCTATGGTTTGTTTGCTGTTGATGTAGCCCTAAGCAGAGACTGGCGAGAATCACTTTCATGGAAAGGGCCTGCCAAGCTTCCAAAAAACTACGAGTTGCCTGAAATCTCAGCAAACACTTTTTCACCCAATCTTGATGAAACTTTCAGGTAATGATCAGTACACCAATCCCACTTGGCTCGCCAAATTTCGGTCTTCTAGGTTAAACCGTTCGTTGGCAGTAACCGGTTTCATTTTGAGGTTTCACTCTGTTTTCTCCTATAGGGATACATGTATTTGGAACTCTAAATCAAACACGGTTTGTGCTAGCTCTTTGAAACTTGACACAATAAAGCAGTTTCAAGTTCTATGTCTATGGTTTGTTTGCTGTTGATGTAGCCCTAAGCAGAGACTGGCGAGAATCACTTTCATGGAAAGGGCCTGCCAAGCTTCCAAAAAACTACGAGTTGCCTGAAATCTCAGCAAACACTTTTTCACCGAATCTTGATGAAACTTTCAGGTAATGATCAGTACACCAATCCCATTTGGCTCGCCAAATTTCGTTTTTCTAGGTTAACCCGTTCGTTGGCAGTAACCGGTTTCATTTTGAGGTTTCACTCTGTTTTCTCCTATAGGGATACATGTATTTGGAACTCTAAATCAAACATGGTTTGTGCTAGCTCTTTGAAACTTGACACAATAAAGCAGTTTCAAGTTCTATCTCTATGGTTTGTTTGCCTTTGATGTAGCCCTAAGCAGAGACTGGCAAGAATCACTTTCATGGAAAGGGCCTGCCAAGCTTCGAAAATAGTACGAGTTGCCTGAAATCTCAGCAAACACTTTTTCACCCAATTTGATGATACTTTCAGGTAATGATCAGTACACCAATCCCACCTAGCTCGCCAAATTTCGTTCTTCTAGGTTAAACCGTTCGTTGGCAGTAACCGGTTTCATTTTGAGGTTTCACTCTGTTTTCTCCTATAGGGATACATGTATTTGGAACTCTAAATCAAACACGGTTTGTGCTAGCTCTTTGAAACTTGACACAATAAAGCAGTTTCAAGTTCTATCTCTATGGTTTGTTTGCTGTTGATGTAGCCCTAAGCAGAGACTGGCGAGAATCACTTTCATGGAAAGGGCCTGCCAAGCTTCCAAAAAACTACGAGTTGCCTGAAATCTCAGCAAACACTTTCTCACCCACTCTTGATGATACTTTCAGGTAATGATCAGAACACCAATCCCACTTGGCTCGCCAAATTTCGTTCTTCTAGGTTCAACCGTTCGTTGGCAGTAACCGGTTTCATTTTGAGGTTTCACTCTGTTTTCTCCTATAGGGATACATGTATTTGGAACTCTAAATGAAACATGGTTTGTGCTAGCTCTTTGAAACTTGACACAATAAAGCAGTTTCAAGTTCTATCTCTATGGTTTGTTTGCCTTTGATGTAGCCCTAAGCAGAGACTGGCAAGAATCACTTTCATGGAAAGGGCCTGCCAAGCTTCGAAAATAGTACGAGTTGCCTGAAATCTCAGCAAACACTTTTTCACCCAATCTTGATGATACTTTCAGGTAATGATCAGTACACCAATCCCACCTAGCTCGCCAAATTTCGTTCTTCTAGGTTAAACCATTCGTTGGCAGTAACCGGTTTCATTTTGAGGTTTCACTCTGTTTTCTCCTATAGGGATACATGTATTTGGAACTCTAAATCAAACACGGTTTGTGCTAGCTCTTTGAAACTTGACACAATAAAGCAGTTTCAAGTTCTATCTCTATGGTTTGTTTGCTGTTGATGTAGCCCTAAGCAGAGACTGGCGAGAATCACTTTCATGGAAAGGGCCTGCCAAGCTTCCAAAAAACTACGAGTTGCCTGAAATCTCAGCAAACACTTTCTCACCCACTCTTGATGATACTTTCAGGTAATGATCAGAACACCAATCCCACTTGGCTCGCCAAATTTCGTTCTTCTAGGTTAAACCGTTCGTTGGCAGTAACCGGTTTCATTTTGAGGTTTCACTCTGTTTTCTCCTATAGGGATACATGTATTTGGAACTCTAAATCAAACACGGTTTGTGCTAGCTCTTTGAAACTTGACACAATAAAACAGTTTCAAGTTCTATCTCTATGGTTTGTTTGCTGTTGATGTAGCCCTAAGCAGAGACTGGCGAGAATCACTTTCATGGAAAGGGCCTGCCAAGCTTCGAAAAAAGTACGAGTTGCCTGAAATCTCAGCACACACTTTTTCACCCATACTTGATGAAACTTTCAGGTAATGATCAGTACACCAATCCCACTTGGCTCGCCAAATTTCGTTCTTCTAGGTTAAACCGTTCGTTGGCAGTAACCGGTTTCATTTTGAGGTTTCACTCTGTTTTCTCCTATAGGGATACATGTATTTGGAACTCTAAATCAAACACGGTTTGTGCTAGTTCTTTGAAACTTGACACAATAAAGCAGTTTCAAGTTCTATCTCTATGGTTTGTTTGCTGTTGATGTAGCCCTAAGCAGAGACTGGCGAGAATCACTTTCATGGAAAGGGCCTGCCAAGCTTCCAAAAAACTACGAGTTGCCTGAAATCTCAGCAAACACTTTTTCACCCAATCTTGATGACACTTTCAGGTAATGATCAGTATACCAATCCCACTTGGCTCGCCAAATTTCGTTCCTCTAGGTTAAACCGTTCGTTGGCAGTAACCGGTTTCATTTTGAGGTTTCACTCTGTTTTCTCCTATAGGGATACATGTATTTGGAAGTCTAAATCAAACACGGTTTGTGCTAGCTCTTTGAAACTTGACACAATAAAGCAGTTTCAAGTTCTATCTCTATGGTTTGTTTGCTATTGATGTAGCCCTAAGCAGAGACTGGCGAGAATCACTTTCATGGAAAGGGCCTGCCAAGCTTCCAAAAAACTACGAGTTGCCTGAAATCTCAGCACACACTTTTTCACCCAATCTTGATGAAACTTTCAGGTAATGATCAGTACACCAATCCCACTTGGCTCGCCAAATTTCGTTCTTCTAGGTTAAACCGTTCGTTGGCAGTAACCGGTTTCATTTTGAGGTTTCACTCTGTTTTCTCCTATAGGGATACATGTATTTGGAACTCTAAATCAAACACGGTTTGTGCTAGCTCTTTGAAACTTGACACAATAAAGCAGTTTCAAGTTCTATCTCTATGGTTTGTTTGCTGTTGATGTAGCCCTAAGCAGAGACTGGCGAGAATCACTTTCATGGAAAGGGCCTGCCAAGCTTCCAAAAAACTACGAGTTGCCTGAAATCTCAGCAAACACTTTCTCACCCACTCTTGATGATACTTTCAGGTAATGATCAGAACACCAATCCCACTTGGCTCGCCAAATTTCGTTCTTCTAGGTTAAACCGTTCGTTGGCAGTAACCGGTTTCATTTTGAGGTTTCACTCTGTTTTCTCCTATAGGGATACATGTATTTGGAACTCTAAATGAAACATGGTTTGTGCTAGCTCTTTGAAACTTGACACAATAAAGCAGTTTCAAGTTCTATCTCTATGGTTTGTTTGCCTTTGATGTAGCCCTAAGCAGAGACTGGCAAGAATCACTTTCATGGAAAGGGCCTGCCAAGCTTCGAAAATAGTACGAGTTGCCTGAAATCTCAGCAAACACTTTTTCACCCAATCTTGATGATACTTTCAGGTAATGATCAGTACACCAATCCCACCTAGCTCGCCAAATTTCGTTCTTCTAGGTTAAACCGTTCGTTGGCAGTAACCGGTTTCATTTTGAGGTTTCACTCTGTTTTCTCCTATAGGGATACATGTATTTGGAACTCTAAATCAAACACGGTTTGTGCTAGCTCTTTGAAACTTGACACAATAAAGCAGTTTCAAGTTCTATCTCTATGGTTTGTTTGCTGTTGATGTAGCCCTAAGCAGAGACTGGCGAGAATCACTTTCATGGAAAGGGCCTGCCAAGCTTCCAAAAAACTACGAGTTGCCTGAAATCTCAGCAAACACTTTCTCACCCACTCTTGATGATACTTTCAGGTAATGATCAGAACACCAATCCCACTTGGCTCGCCAAATTTCGTTCTTCTAGGTTAAACCGTTCGTTGGCAGTAACCGGTTTCATTTTGAGGTTTCACTCTGTTTTCTCCTATAGGGATACATGTATATGGAACTCTAAATCAAACACGGTTTGTGCTAGCTCTTTGAAACTTGACACAATAAAACAGTTTCAAGTTCTATCTCTATGGTTTGTTTGCTGTTGATGTAGCCCTAAGCAGAGACTGGCGAGAATCACTTTCATGGAAAGGGCCTGCCAAGCTTCGAAAAAAGTACGAGTTGCCTGAAATCTCAGCACACACTTTTTCACCCAATCTTGATGAAACTTTCAGGTAATGATCAGTACACCAATCCCACTTGGCTCGCCAAATTTCGTTCTTCTAGGTTAAACCGTTCGTTGGCAGTAACCGGTTTCATTTTGAGGTTTCACTCTGTTTTCTCCTATAGGGATACATGTATTTGGAACTCTAAATCAAACACGGTTTGTGCTAGTTCTTTGAAACTTGACACAATAAAGCAGTTTCAAGTTCTATCTCTATGGTTTGTTTGCTGTTGATGTAGCCCTAAGCAGAGACTGGCGAGAATCACTTTCATGGAAAGGGCCTGCCAAGCTTCCAAAAAACTACGAGTTGCCTGAAATCTCAGCAAACACTTTTTCATCCAATCTTGATGACACTTTCAGGTAATGATCAGTACACCAATCCCACTTGGCTCGCCAAATTTCGTTCTTCTAGGTTAAACCGTTCGTTGGCAGTAACCGGTTTCATTTGAGGTTTCACTCTGTTTTCTCCTATAGGGATACATGTATTTGGAAGTCTAAATCAAACACGGTTTGTGCTAGCTCTTTGAAACTTGACACAATAAAGCAGTTTCAAGTTCTATCTCTATGGTTTGTTTGCTGTTGATGTAGCCCTAAGCAGAGACTGGCGAGAATCACTTTCATGGAAAGGGCCTGCCAAGCTTCCAAAAAACTACGAGTTGCCTGAAATCTCAGCACACACTTTTTCACCCAATCTTGATGAAACTTTCAGGTAATGATCAGTACACCAATCCCACTTGGCTCGCCAAATTTCGTTCTTCTAGGTTAAACCGTTCGTTGGCAGTAACCGGTTTCATTTTGAGGTTTCACTCTGTTTTTTCCTATAGGGATACATGTATTTGAAACTCTAAATGAAACACGGTTTGTGCTAGCTCTTTGAAACTTGACACAATAAAGCAGTTTCAAGTTCTATCTCTATGGTTTGTTTGCTATTGATGTAGCCCTAAGCAGAGACTGGCGAGAATCACTTTCATAAAAAGGGCCTGCCAAGCTTCCAAAAAACTACGAGTTGCCTGAAATCTCAGCAAACACTTTCTCACCCACTCTTGATGATACTTTCAGGTAATGATCAGTACACCAATCCCACTTGGCTCGCCAAATTTCGTTCTTCTAGGTTAAACCGTTCGTTGGCAGTAACCGGTTTCATTTTGAGGTTTCACTCTGTTTTCTCCTTTAGGGATACATGTATTTGGAACTCTAAATCAAACATGGTTTGTGCTAGCTCTTTGAAACTTGACACAATAAAGCAGTTTCAAGTTCTATCTCTATGGTTTGTTTGCTGTTGATGTAGCCCTAAGCAGAGACTGGCGAGAATCACTTTCATGGAAAGGGCCTGCCAAGCTTCCAAAAAACTACGAGTTGCCTGAAATCTCAGCACACACTTTTTCACCCAATCTTGATGAAACTTTCAGGTAATGATCAGTACACCAATCCCACTTGGCTCGCCAAATTTCGTTCTTCTAGGTTAAACCGTTCGTTGGCAGTAACCGGTTTCATTTTGAGGTTTCACTCTGTTTTCTCCTATAGGGATACATGTATTTGGAACTCTAAATCAAACACGGTTTGTGCTAGCTCTTTGAAACTTGACACAATAAAGCAGTTTCAAGTTCTATCTCTATGGTTTGTTTGCTGTTGATGTAGCCCTAAGCAGAGACTGGCGAGAATCACTTTCATGGAAAGGGCCTGCCAAGCTTCCAAAAAACTACGAGTTGCCTGAAATCTCAGCAAACACTTTTTCACCCAATCTTGATGAAACTTTCAGGTAATGATCAGTACACCAATCCCATTTGGCTCGCCAAATTTCGTTTTTCTAGGTTAAACCGTTCGTTGGCAGTAACCGGTTTCATTTTGAGGTTTCACTCTGTTTTCTCCTATAGGGATACATGTATTTGGAACTCTAAATCAAACATGGTTTGTGCTAGCTCTTTGAAACTTGACACAATAAAGCAGTTTCAAGTTCTATCTCTATGGTTTGTTTGCCTTTGATGTAGCCCTAAGCAGAGACTGGCAAGAATCACTTTCATGGAAAGGGCCTGCCAAGCTTCGAAAATAGTACGAGTTGCCTGAAATCTCAGCAAACACTTTTTCACCCAATCTTGATGATACTTTCAGGTAATGATCAGTACACCAATCCCACCTCGCTCGCCAAATTTCGTTCTTCTAGGTTAAACCGTTCGTTGGCAGTAACCGGTTTCATTTTGAGGTTTCACTCTGTTTTCTCCTATAGGGATACATGTATTTGGAACTCTAAATCAAACACGGTTTGTGCTAGCTCTTTGAAACTTGACACAATAAAGCAGTTTCAAGTTCTATCTCTATGGTTTGTTTGCTGTTGATGTAGCCCTAAGCAGAGACTGGCGAGAATCACTTTCATGGAAAGGGCCTGCCAAGCTTCCAAAAAACTACGAGTTGCCTGAAATCTCAGCAAACACTTTCTCACCCACTCTTGATGATACTTTCAGGTAATGATCAGAACACCAATCCCACTTGGCTCGCCAAATTTCGTTCTTCTAGGTTAAACCGTTCGTTGGCAGTAACCGGTTTCATTTTGAGGTTTCACTCTGTTTTCTCCTATAGGGATACATGTATATGGAACTCTAAATCAAACACGGTTTGTGCTAGCTCTTTGAAACTTGACACAATAAAACAGTTTCAAGTTCTATCTCTATGGTTTGTTTGCTGTTGATGTAGCCCTAAGCAGAGACTGGCGAGAATCACTTTCATGGAAAGGGCCTGCCAAGCTTCGAAAAAAGTACGAGTTGCCTGAAATCTCAGCACACACTTTTTCACCCAATCTTGATGAAACTTTCAGGTAATGATCAGTACACCAATCCCACTTGGCTCGCCAAATTTCGTTCTTCTAGGTTAAACCGTTCGTTGGCAGTAACCGGTTTCATTTTGAGGTTTCACTCTGTTTTCTCCTATAGGGATACATGTATTTGGAACTCTAAATCAAACACGGTTTGTGCTAGTTCTTTGAAACTTGACACAATAAAGCAGTTTCAAGTTCTATCTCTATGGTTTGTTTGCTGTTGATGTAGCCCTAAGCAGAGACTGGCGAGAATCACTTTCATGGAAAGGGCCTGCCAAGCTTCCAAAAAACTACGAGTTGCCTGAAATCTCAGCAAACACTTTTTCACCCAATCTTGATGACACTTTCAGGTAATGATCAGTACACCAATCCCACTTGACTCGCCAAATTTCGTTCTTCTAGGTTAAACCGTTCGTTGGCAGTAACCGGTTTCATTTTGAGGTTTCACTCTGTTTTCTCCTATAGGGATACATGTATTTGGAAGTCTAAATCAAACACGGTTTGTGCTAGCTCTTTGAAACTTGACACAATAAAGCAGTTTCAAGTTCTATCTCTATGGTTTGTTTGCTGTTGATGTAGCCCTAAGCAGAGACTGGCGAGAATCACTTTCATGGAAAGGGCCTGCCAAGCTTCCAAAAAACTACGAGTTGCCTGAAATCTCAGCACACACTTTTTCACCCAATCTTGATGAAACTTTCAGGTAATGATCAGTACACCAATCCCACTTGGCTCGCCAAATTTCGTTCTTCTAGGTTAAACCGTTCGTTGGCAGTAACCGGTTTCATTTTGAGGTTTCACTCTGTTTTCTCCTATAGGGATACATGTATTTGAAACTCTAAATGAAACACGGTTTGTGCTAGCTCTTTGAAACTTGACACAATAAAGCAGTTTCAAGTTCTATCTCTATGGTTTGTTTGCTATTGATGTAGCCCTAAGCAGAGACTGGCGAGAATCACCTTCATAAAAAGGGCCTGCCAAGCTTCCAAAAAACTACGAGTTGCCTGAAATCTCAGCAAACACTTTCTCACCCACTCTTGATGATACTTTCAGGTAATGATCAGTACACCAATCCAACTTGGCTCGCCAAATTTCGTTCTTCTAGGTTAAACCGTTCGTTGGCAGTAACCGGTTTCATTTTGAGGTTTCACTCTGTTTTCTCCTTTAGGGATACATGTATTTGGAACTCTAAATCAAACATGGTTTGTGCTAGCTCTTTGAAACTTGACACAATAAAGCAGTTTCAAGTTCTATCTCTATGGTTTGTTTGCTGTTGATGTAGCCCTAAGCAGAGACTGGCGAGAATCACTTTCATGGGAAAGGGCCTGCCAAGCTTCCAAAAAACTACGAGTTGCCTGAAATCTCAGCACACACTTTTTCACCCAATCTTGATGAAACTTTCAGGTAATGATCAGTACACCAATCCCACTTGGCTCGCCAAATTTCGTTCTTCTAGGTTAAACCGTTCGTTGGCAGTAACCGGTTCATTTTGAGGTTTCACTCTGTTTTCTCCTATAGGGATACATGTATTTGGAACTCTAAATCAAACACGGTTGTGCTAGCTCTTTGAAACTTGACACAATAAAGCAGTTTCAAGTTCTATCTCTATGGTTTGTTTGCTGTTGATGTAGCCCTAAGCAGAGACTGGCGAGAATCACTTTCATGGAAAGGGCCTGCCAAGCTTCCAAAAAACTACGAGTTGCCTGAAATCTCAGCAAACACTTTTTCACCCAATCTTGATGAAACTTTCAGGTAATGATCAGTACACCAATCCCATTTGGCTCGCCAAATTTCGTTTTTCTAGGTTAAACCGTTCGTTGGCAGTAACCGGTTTCATTTTGAGGTTTCACTCTGTTTTCTCCTATAGGGATACATGTATTTGGAACTCTAAATCAAACATGGTTTGTGCTAGCTCTTTGAAACTTGACACAATAAAGCAGTTTCAAGTTCTATCTCTATGGTTTGTTTGCCTTTGATGTAGCCCTAAGCAGAGACTGGCAAGAATCACTTTCATGGAAAGGGCCTGCCAAGCTTCGAAATAGTACGAGTTGCCTGAAATCTCAGCAAACACTTTTTCACCCAATCTTGATGATACTTTCAGGTAATGATCAGTACACCAATCCCACCTCGCTCGCCAAATTTCGTTCTTCTAGGTTAAACCGTTCGTTGGCAGTAACCGGTTTCATTTTGAGGTTTCACTCTGTTTTCTCCTATAGGGATACATGTATTTGGAACTCTAAATCAAACACGGTTTGTGCTAGCTCTTTGAAACTTGACACAATAAAGCAGTTTCAAGTTCTATCTCTATGGTTTGTTTGCTGTTGATGTAGCCCTAAGCAGAGACTGGCGAGAATCACTTTCATGGAAAGGGCCTGCCAAGCTTCCAAAAAACTACGAGTTGCCTGAAATCTCAGCAAACACTTTCTCATCCACTCTTGATGATACTTTCAGGTAATGATCAGAACACCAATCCCACTTGGCTCGCCAAATTTCGTTCTTCTAGGTTAAACCGTTCGTTGGCAGTAACCGGTTTCATTTTGAGGTTTCACTCTGTTTTCTCCTATAGGGATACATGTATTTGGAACTCTAAATCAAACACGGTTTGTGCTAGCTCTTTGAAACTTGACACAATAAAGCAGTTTCAAGTTCTATCTCTATGGTTTGTTTGCTGTTGATGTAGCCCTAAGTAGAGACTGGCGAGAATCACTTTCATGGAAAGGGCCTGCCAATCTTCGAAAAAAGTACGAGTTGCCTGAAATCTCAGCACACACTTTTTCACCCAATCTTGATGAAACTTTCAGGTAATGATCAGTACACCAATCCCACTTGGCTCGCCAAATTTCGTTCTTCTAGGTTAAACCGTTCGTTGGCAGTAACCGGTTTCATTTTGAGGTTTCACTCTGTTTTCTCCTATAGGGATACATGTATTTGGAACTCTAAATCAAACACGGTTTGTGCTAGTTCTTTGAAACTTGACACAATAAAGCAGTTTCAAGTTCTATCTCTATGGTTTGTTTGCTGTTGATGTAGCCCTAAGCAGAGACTGGCGAGAATCACTTTCATGGAAAGGGCCTGCCCAAGCTTCCAAAAAACTACGAGTTGCCTGAAATCTCAGCAAACACTTTTTCACCCAATCTTGATGACACTTTCAGGTAATGATCAGTACACCAATCCCACTTGGCTCGCCAAATTTCGTTCTTCTAGGTTAAACCGTTCGTTGGCAGTAACCGGTTTCATTTTGAGGTTTCACTCTGTTTTCTCCTATAGGGATACATGTATTTGGAAGTCTAAATCAAACACGGTTTGTGCTAGCTCTTTGAAACTTGACACAATAAAGCAGTTTCAAGTTCTATCTCTATGGTTTGTTTGCTATTGATGTAGCCCTAAGCAGAGACTGGCGAGAATCACTTTCATAAAAAGGGCCTGCCAAGCTTCCAAAAAACTACGAGTTGCCTGAAATCTCAGCAAACACTTTCTCACCCACTCTTGATGATACTTTCAGGTAATGATCAGAACACCAATCCCACTTGGCTCGCCAAATTTCGTTCTTCTAGGTTAAACCGTTCGTTGGCAGTAACCGGTTTCATTTTGAGGTTTCACTCTGTTTTCTCCTATAGGGATACATGTATTTGGAACTCTAAATCAAACACGGTTTGTGCTAGTTCTTTGAAACTTGACACAATAAAGCAGTTTCAAGTTCTATCTCTATGGTTTGTTTGCTGTTGATGTAGCCCTAAGCAGAGACTGGCGAGAATCACTTTCATGGAAAGGGCCTGCCAAGCTTCCAAAAAACTACGAGTTGCCTGAAATTCTCAGCAAACACTTTTTCACCCAATCTTGATGATACTTTCAGGTAATGATCAGTACACCAATCCCACTTGGCTCGCCAAATTTCGTTCTTCTAGGTTAAACCTTTCGTTGGCTGTAACCGGTTTCATTTTGAGGTTTCACTCTGTTTTCTCCTATAGGGATACATGTATTTGGAAGTCTAAATCAAACACGGTTTGTGCTAGCTCTTTGAAACTTGACACAATAAAGCAGTTTCAAGTTCTATCTCTATGGTTTGTTTGCTGTTGATGTAGCCCTAAGCAGAGACTGGCGAGAATCACTTTCATGGAAAGAGCCTGCCAAGCTTCCAAAAAACTATGAGTTGCCTGAAATCTCAGCACACACTTTTTCACCCAATCTTGATGAAACTTTCAGGTAATGATCAGTAAACCAATCCCACTTGGCTCGCCAAATTTCGTTCTTCTAGGTTAAACCGTTCGTTGGCAGTAACCGGTTTCATTTTGAGGTTTCACTCTGTTTTCTCCTATAGGGATACATGTATTTGGAACTCTAAATCAAACACGGTTTGTGCTAGCTCTTTGAAACTTGACACAATAAAGCAGTTTCAAGTTCTATCTCTATGGTTTGTTTGCTGTTGATGTAGCCCTAAGTAGAGACTGGCGGAGAATCACTTTCATTGGAAAGGGCCTGCCAAGCTTCCAAAAAACTACGAGTTGCCTGAAATCTCAGCACACACTTTTTCACCCAATCTTGATGAAACTTTCAGGTAATGATCAGTACACCAATCCCACTTGGCTCGCCAAATTTCGTTCTTCTAGGTTGAACCGTTCGTTAGCAGTAACCGGTTTCATTTTGAGGTTTCACTCTGTTTTCTCCTATAGGGATACATGTATTTGGAACTCTAAATCAAACACGGTTTGTGCTAGCTCTTTGAAACTTGACACAATAAAGCAGTTTCAAGTTCTATCTCTATGGTTTGTTTGCTGTTGATGTAGCCCTAAGTAGAGACTGGCGAGAATCACTTTCATGGAAAGGGCCTGCCAAGCTTCCAAAAAACTACGAGTTGCCTGAAATCTCAGCACACACTTTTTCACCCAATCTTGATGAAACTTTCAGGTAATGATCAGTACACCAATCCCACTTGGCTCGCCAAATTTCGTTCTTCTAGGTTAAACCGTTCGTTGGCAGTAACCGGTTTCATTTTGAGGTTTCACTCTGTTTTCTCCTATAGGGATACATGTATTTGGAACTCTAAATCAAACACGGTTTGTGCTAGTTCTTTGAAACTTGACACAATAAAGCAGTTTCAAGTTCTATCTCTATGGTTTGTTTGCTGTTGATGTAGCCCTAAGCAGAGACTGGCGAGAATCACTTTCATGGAAAGGGCCTGCCAAGCTTCCAAAAAACTACGAGTTGCCTGAAATCTCAGCAAACACTTTTTCACCCAATCTTGATGACACTTTCAGGTAATGATCAGTACACCAATCCCACTTGGCTCGCCAAATTTCGTTCTTCTAGGTTAAACCGTTCGTTGGCAGTAACCGGTTTCATTTTGAGGTTTCACTCTGTTTTCTCCTATAGGGATACATGTATTTGGAAGTCTAAATAAAACACGGTTTGTGCTAGCTCTTTGAAACTTGACACAATAAAGCAGTTTCAAGTTCTATCTCTATGGTTTGTTTGCTGTTGATGTAGCCCTAAGCAGAGACTGGCGAGAATCACTTTCATGGAAAGGGCCTGCCAAGCTTCCAAAAAACTAAGAGTTGCCTGAAATCTCAGCACACACTTTTTCACCCAATCTTGATGAAACTTTCAGGTAATGATCAGTACACCAATCCCACTTGGCTCGCCAAATTTCGATCTTCTAGGTTAAACCGTTCGTTGGCAGTAACCGGTTTCATTTTGAGGTTTCACTCTGTTTTCTCCTATAGGGATACATGTATTTGAAACTCTAAATGAAACACGGTTTGTGCTAGCTCTTTGAAACTTGACACAATAAAGCAGTTTCAAGTTCTATCTCTATGGTTTGTTTGCTATTGATGTAGCCCTAAGCAGAGACTGGCGAGAATCACTTTCATAAAAAGGGCCTGCCAAGCTTCCAAAAAACTACGAGTTGCCTGAAATCTCAGCAAACACTTTCTCACCCACTCTTGATGATACTTTCAGGTAATGATCAGAACACCAATCCCACTTGGCTCGCCAAATTTCGTTCTTCTAGGTTAAACAGTTCGTTGGCAGTAACCGGTTTCATTTTGAGGTTTCACTCTGTTTTCTCCTATAGGGATACATGTATTTGGAACTCTAAATCAAACACGGTTTGTGCTAGCTCTTTGAAACTTGACACAATAAAGCAGTTTCAAGTTCTATCTCTATGGTTTGTTTGCTGTTGATGTAGCCCTAAGCAGAGACTGGCGAGAATCACTTTCATGGAAAGGGCCTGCCAAGCTTCCAAAAAACTACGAGTTGCCTGAAATCTCAGCACACACTTTTTCACCCAATCTTGATGAAACTTTCAGGTAATGATAAGTACACCAATCCCACTTGCCTCGCCAAATTTCGTTCTTCTAGGTAAAACCGTTCATTAGCAGTAACCGGTTTCATTTTGTGGTTTCACTCTGTTTTCTCCTATAGGGATACATGTATTTGGAAGTCTAAATCAAACACGGTTTGTGCTAGCTCTTTGAAACTTGACACAATAAAGCAGTTTCAAGTTCTATCTCTATGGTTTGTTTGCTGTTGATGTAGCCCTAAGCAGAGACTGGCGAGAATCACTTTCATGGAAAGGGCCTGCCAAGCTTCCAAAAAACTACGAGTTGCCTGAAATCTCAGCAAACACTTTTTCACCCAATCTTGATGAAACTTTCAGGTAATGATCAGTACACCAATCCCACTTGGCTCGCCAAATTTCGTTCTTCTAGGTTAAACCATTCGTTGGCAGTAACCGGTTTCATTTTGAGGTTTCACTCTGTTTTCTCCTATAGGGATACATGTATTGGGAACTCTAAATGAAACACGGTTTTTGCTAGCTCTTTGAAACTTGACACAATAAAGCAGTTTCAAGTTCTATCTCTTTGGTTTGTTTGCCTTTGATGTAGCCCTAAGCAGAGACTGGCAAGAATCACTTTCATGGAAAGGGCCTGCCAAGCTTCCAAAAAAGTACGAGTTGCCTGAAATCTCAGCACACACTTTTTCACCCAATCTTGATGAAACTTTCAGGTAATGATCAGTACACCAATCCCACTTGGCTCGCCAAATTTCGTTCTTCTAGGTTAAACCGTTCGTTGGCAGTAACCGGTTTCATTTTGAGGTTTCACTCTGTTTTCTCCTATAGGGATATTTGTATTTGGAACTCTAAATCAAACACGGTTTGTGCTAGTTCTTTGAAACTTGACACAATAAAGCGGTTTCAAGTTCTATCTCTATGGTTTGTTTGCTGTTGATGTAGCCCTAAGCAGAGACTGGCGAGAATCACTTTCATGGAAAGGGCCTGCCAAGCTTCCAAAAAACTACGAGTTGCCTGAAATCTCAGCAAACACTTTTTCACCCAATCTTGATGAAACTTTCAGGTAATGATCAGTACACCAATCCCACTTGGCTCGCCAAATTTCGTTCTTCTAGGTTAAACCGTTCGTTGGCAGTAACCGGTTTCATTTTGAGGTTTCACTCTGTTTTCTCCTATAGGGATACATGTATTTGGAACTCTAAATCAAACACGGTTTGTGCTAGCTCTTTGAAACTTGACACAATAAAGCAGTTTCAAGTTCTATCTCTATGGTTTGTTTGCTGTTGATGTAGCCCTAAGCAGAGACTGGCGAGAATCACTTTCATGGAAAGGGCCTGCCAAGCTTCCAAAAAACTACGAGTTGCCTGAAATCTCAGCACACACTTTTTCACCCAATCTTGATGAAACTTTCAGGTAATGATCAGTACACCAATCCCACTTGGCTCGCCAAATTTCGTTCTTCTAGGTTAAACCGTTCGTTGGCAGTAACCGGTTTCATTTTGAGGTTTCACTCTGTTTTCTCCTATAGGGATAAATGTATTTGGAACTCTAAATCAAACACGGTTTGTGCTAGCTCTTTGAAACTTGACACAATAAAGCAGTTTCAAGTTCTATCTCTATGGTTTGTTTGCTGTTGATGTAGCCCTAAGCAGAGACTGGCGAGAATCACTGTCATGGAAAGGGCCTGCCAAGCTTCCAAAAAACTACGAGTTGCCTGAAATCTCAGCAAACACTTTTTCACCCAATCTTGATGAAACTTTCAGGTAATGATCAGTACACCAATCCCACTTGGCTCGCCAAATTTCGTTCTTCTAGGTTAAACCATTCGTTGGCAGTAACCGGTTTCATTTTGAGGTTTCACTCTGTTTTCTCCTATAGGGATACATGTATTGGGAACTCTAAATGAAACACGGTTTTTGCTAGCTCTTTGAAACTTGACACAATAAAGCAGTTTCAAGTTCTATCTCTTTGGTTTGTTTGCCTTTGATGTAGCCCTAAGCAGAGACTGGCAAGAATCACTTTCATGGAAAGGGCCTGCCAAGCTTCCAAAAAAGTACGAGTTGCCTGAAATCTCAGCACACACTTTTTCACCCAATCTTGATGAAACTTTCAGGTAATGATCAGTACACCAATCCCACTTGGCTCGCCAAATTTCGTTCTTCTAGGTTAAACCGTTCGTTGGCAGTAACCGGTTTCATTTTGAGGTTTCACTCTGTTTTCTCCTATAGGGATACTTGTATTTGGAACTCTAAATCAAACACGGTTTGTGCTAGTTCTTTGAAACTTGACACAATAAAGCGGTTTCAAGTTCTATCTCTATGGTTTGTTTGCTGTTGATGTAGCCCTAAGCAGAGACTGGCGAGAATCACTTTCATGGAAAGGGCCTGCCAAGCTTCCAAAAAACTACGAGTTGCCTGAAATCTCAGCAAACACTTTTTCACCCAATCTTGATGAAACTTTCAGGTAATGATCAGTACACCAATCCCACTTGGCTCGCCAAATTTCGTTCTTCTAGGTTAAACCGTTCGTTGGCAGTAACCGGTTTCATTTTGAGGTTTCACTCTGTTTTCTCCTATAGGGATACATGTATTTGGAACTCTAAATCAAACACGGTTTGTGCTAGCTCTTTGAAACTTGACACAATAAAGCAGTTTCAAGTTCTATCTCTATGGTTTGTTTGCTGTTGATGTAGCCCTAAGCAGAGACTGGCGAGAATCACTTTCATGGAAAGGGCCTGCCAAGCTTCCAAAAAACTACGAGTTGCCTGAAATCTCAGCACACACTTTTTCACCCAATCTTGATGAAACTTTCAGGTAATGATCAGTACACCAATCCCACTTGGCTCGCCAAATTTCGTTCTTCTAGGTTAAACCGTTCGTTGGCAGTAACCGGTTTCATTTTGAGGTTTCACTCTGTTTTCTCCTATAGGGATAAATGTATTTGGAACTCTAAATCAAACACGGTTTGTGCTAGCTCTTTGAAACTTGACACAATAAAGCAGTTTCAAGTTCTATCTCTATGGTTTGTTTGCTGTTGATGTAGCCCTAAGCAGAGACTGGCGAGAATCACTGTCATGGAAAGGGCCTGCCAAGCTTCCAAAAAACTACGAGTTTCCTGAAATCTCAGCACACACTTTTTCACCCAATCTTGATGAAACTTTCAGGTAATGATCAGTACACCAATCCCACTTGGCTCGCTAAATTTCGTTCTTCTAGGTTAAATCGTTCGTTGGCAGTAACCGGTTTCATTTTGAGGTTTCACTCTGTTTTCTCCTATAGGGATACATGTATTTGGAACTCTAAATCAAACACGGTTTGTGCTAGCTCTTTGAAACTTGACACAATAAAGCAGTTTCAAGTTCTATCTCTATGGTTTGTTTGCTATTGATGTAGCCCTAAGCAGACACTGGCGAGAATCACTTACATGGAAAGGGCCTGCCAAGCTTCCAAAAAATTACGAGTTGCCTGAAATCTCAGCAAACACTTTCTCACCCACTCTTGATGATACTTTCAGGTAATGATCAGAACACCAATCCCACTTGGCTCGCCAAATTTCGTTCTTCTAGGTTAAACCGTTTGTTGGCAGTAACCGTTTTCATTTTGAAGATTCACTCTCTTTTCTCCTATAGGGATACATGTATTTGGAACTCTAAATCAAACACGGTTTTTGCTAGCTCTTTGAAACTTGACACAATAAAGCAGTTTCAAGTTCTATTTCTATGGTTTGTTTGCTGTTGATGTAGCCCTAAGCAGAGACTGGCGAGAATCACTTTCATGGAAAGGGCCTGCCAAGCTTCCAAAAAACTACGAGTTGCCTGAAATCTCAGCAAACACTTTTTCACCCAATCTTGATGAAACTTTCAGGTAATGATCAGTACACCAATCCCACTTGCCTCGCCAAATTTCGTTTTTCTAGGTTAAACCGTTCGTTGGCAGTAACCGGTTTCATTTTGTGGTTTTACTCTGTTTTCTCCTATAGGGATACATGTATTTGGAACTCTAAATGAAACACGGATTGTGCTAGCTCTTTGAAACTTGACACAATAAAGCAGTTTCAAGTTTTATCTCTATGGTTTGTTTGCTGTTGATGTAGCCCTAAGCAGATACTGGCGAGAATCACTGTCATGGAAAGGGCCTGTCAAGCTTCCAAAAAACTACGAGTTGCCTGAAATCTCAGCACACACTTTTTCACCCAATCTTGATGATACTTTCAGGTAATGATCAGTACACCATTCCCACTTGGCTCAACAAATTTCGTTCTTCTAGGTTAAACCGTTCGTTTGCAGTAACCGTTTTCATTTTGAAGTTTCACTCTGTTTTCTCCTATAGGGATACATGTATTTGGAACTCTAAATCAAACACGGTTTTTGCTAGCTCTTTGAAACTTGACACAATAAAGCAGTTTCAAGTTCTATCTCTATGGTTTGTTTGCTGTTGATGTAGCCCTAAGCAGAGACTGGCGAGAATCACTTTCATGGAAAGGGCCTGCCAAGCTTCCAAAAAACTACGAGTTGCCTGAAATCTCAGCAAACACTTTTTCACCCAATCTTGATGAAACTTTCAGGTAATGATCAGTACACCAATCCCACTTGCCTCGCCAAATTTCGTTCTTCTAGGTTAAACCGTTCGTTGGCAGTAACTGGTTTCATTTTGAGGTTTCACTCTGTTTTCTCCTATAGGGATACATGTATTTGGAACTGTAAATGAAACACGGATTGTGCTAGCTCTTTGAAACTTGACACAATAAAGCAGTTTCATGTTCTATCTCTATGGTTTGTTTGCTGTTGATGTAGCCCTAAGCAGAGACTGGCGAGAATCACTTTCATGGAAAGGGCCTGCCAAGCTTCCAAAAAACTACGAGTTGCCTGAAATCTCAGCACACACTTTTTCACCCAATCTTGATGATACTTTCAGGTAATGATCAGTACACCATTCCCACTTGGCTCAACAAATTTCGTTCTTCTAGGTTAAACCGTTCGTTGGCAGTAACTGGTTTCATTTTGAGGTTTCACTCTGTTTTCTTCTATAGGGATACATGTATTTGGAACTGTAAATGAAACACGGATTGTGCTAGCTCTTTGAAACTTGACACAATAAAGCAGTTTCAAGTTCTATCTCTATGGTTTGTTTGCTGTTGATGTAGCCCTAAGCAGAGACTGGCGAGAATCACTTTCATGGAAAGGGCCTGCCAAGCTTCAAAAAAACTACGAGTTGCCTGAAATCTCAGCAAACACTTTTTCACCCAATCTTGATGAAACTTTTAGGTAATGATCAGTACACCAATCCCACTTGGCTCGCCAAATTTCGTTCTTCTAGGTTAAACCGTTCGTTGGCAGTAACCGGTTTCATTTTGAGGTTTCACTCTGTTTTCTCCTATACGGATACATGTATTTAGAACTCTAAATCAAACACGGTTTGTGCTAGCTCTTTGAAACTTGACACAATAAAGCAGTTTCAAGTTCTATCTCTATGCTTTGTTTGCTGTTGATGTAGCCCTAAGCAGAGACTGGCGAGAATCACTTTCATGGAAAGGGCCTGCCAAGCTTCCAAAAAACTACGAGTTGCCTGAAATCTCAGCAAACACTTTTTCACCCAATCTTGATGAAACTTTCAGGTAATGATCAGTACACCAATCCCACTTGGCTCGCCAAATTTCGTTCTTCTAGGTTAAACCGTTCGTTGGCAGTAACCGGTTTCATTTTGAGGTTTCACTCTGTTTTCTCCTATAGGTATACATGTATTTGGAACTCTAAATCAAACACGGTTTGTGCTAGTTCTTTGAAACTTGACACAATAAAGCAGTTTCAAGTTCTATCTCTATGGTTTGTTTGCTGTTGATGTAACCCTAAGCAGAGATTGGCGAGAATCACTTTCATGGAAAGGGCCTGCCAAGCTTCCAAAAACTACGAGTTGCCTGAAATCTCAGCAAACACTTTTTCACCCAATTTTGATGAAACTTTCAGGTAATGATCAGTACACCAATCCCACTTGGCTCGCCAAATTTCGTTCTTCTAGGTTAAACCGTTCCTTGGCAGTAACCGGTTTCATTTTGAGGTTTCACTCTGTTTACTCCTATAGGGATACATGTATTTGGAACTCTAAATCAAACACGGTTTGTGCTAGCTCTTTGAAACTTGACACAATAAAGAAGTTTCAAGTTCTATCTCTATGGTTTGTTTGCTGTTGATGTAGCCCTAAGCAGAGACTGGCGAGAATCACTTTCATGGAAAGGGCCTGCCAAGATTCCAAAAAACTACGAGTTGCCTGAAATCTCAGCACACACTTTTTCACCCAATCTTGATGAAACTTTCAGGTAATGATCAGTACACCAATCCCACTTGGCTCACCAAATTTCGTTCTTCTAGGTAAAACCGTTCATTTGCAGAAACCGGTTTCATTTTGAGGTTTCACTCTATTTTCTACTATAGGGATACATGTATTTGGAACTCTAAATCAAACACGGTTTGTGCTAGCTCTTTGAAACTTGACACAATAAAGCAGTTTCAAGTTCTATCTCTATGGTTTGTTTGCTGTTGATGTAGCCCTAAGCAGAGACTGGCGAGAATCATTTTCATGGAAAGGGCCTGCCAAGCTTCCAAAAAACTACGAGTTGCCTGAAATCTCAGCAAACACTTTTTCACCCAATCTTGATGATACTTTCAGGTAATGATCAGTACACCAATCCCACTTGCCTCGCCAAATTTTGTTCTTCTAGGTTAAACCGTTCGTTGGCAGTAACCGGTTTCATTTTGAGGTTTCACTCTGTTTTCTGCTATAGGGATATGTGTATTTGGAACTCTAAATGAAACACGGTTTGTGCTAGCTCTTTGAAACTTGACACAATAAAGCAGTTTGAAGTTCTATCTCTATGGTTTGTTTGCCTTTGATGTAGCCCTAAGCAGAGACTGGCAAGAATCACTTTCATGGAAAGGGCCTGCCAAGCTTCGAAAAAAGTACGAGTTGCCTGAAATCTCAGCAAACACTTTTTCACACAATCTTGATGATACTTTCAGGTATTGATCAGTACACCAATCCCACTTGGCTCGCCAAATTTCGTTCTTCTAGGTTAAACCGTTCGTTGGCAGTAACCGGTTTTCATTTTGAGGTTTCACTCTGTTTTCTCCTATAGGGATACATGTATTTGGAACTCTAAATCAAACACGGTTTGTGCTAGCTCTTTGAAACTTGACACAATAAAGCAGTTTCAAGTTCTATCTCTATGGTTTGTTTGCTGTTGATGTAGCCCTAAGCAGAGACTGGCGAGAATCACTTTCATGGAAAGGGCCTGCCAATCTTCCAAAAAACTACGAGTTGCCTGAAATCTCAGCAAACACTTTTTCACCCAATCTTGATGAAACTTTCAGGTAATGATCAGTACACCAATCCCACTTGGCTCGCCAAATTTCGTTCTTCTAGGTAAAACCGTTCATTGGCAGTAACCGGTTTCATTTTGAGGTTTCACTCTGTTTTCTCCTATAGGGATACATGTATTTGGAACTCTAAATCAAACACGGTTTGTGCTAGCTCTTTGAAACTTGACACAATAAAGCAGTTTTAAGTTCTATCTCTATGGTTTGTTTGCTGTTGTTGTAGCCCTAAGCAGAGACTGGCGAGAATCACTGTCATTGAAAGGGCCTGCCAAGCTTTCAAAAAACTACGAGTTACTTGAAATCTCAGCAAACACTTTTTCACCCAATCTTGATGATACTTTCAGGTAATGATCAGTACACGAATCCCACTTGGCTCGCCAAATTTCGTTCTTCTAGGTTAAACTGTTCGTTGGCAGTAACCGTTTTCATTTTGAAGTTTCACTCTCTTTTCTCCTATAGGGATACATGTATTTGGAACTCTAAATCAAACACGGATTGTGCTAGCTCTTTGAAACTTGACACAATAAAGCAGTTTCAAGTTCTATCTCTATGGTTTGTTTGCTGTTGATGTAGCCCTACGCAGATACTGGCGAGAATCACTGTCATGGAAAGGGCCTGTCAAGCTTCCAAAAAACTACGAGTTACCTGAAATCTCAGCAAACAATTTTTCACCCAATCTTGATGAAACTTTCAGGTAATGATCAGTACACCAATCCCACTTGGCTCACCAAATTTCGTTCTTCTAGGTTAAACCGTTCGTTGGCAGTAACCGGTTTCATTTTGAGGTTTCACTCTGTTTTCTCCTATACGGATACATGTATTTAGAACTCTAAATCAAACACGGTTTGTGCTAGCTCTTTGAAACTTGACACAATAAAGCAGTTTCAAGTTCTATCTCTATGCTTTGTTTGCTGTTGATGTAGCCCTAAGCAGAGACTGGCGAGAATCACTTTCATGGAAAGGGCCTGCCAAGCTTCCAAAAAACTACGAGTTGCCTGAAATCTCAGCAAACACTTTTTCACCCAATCTTGATGAAACTTTCAGGTAATGATCAGTACACCAATCCCACTTGGCTCGCCAAATTTCGTTCTTCTAGGTTAAACCGTTCGTTGGCAGTAACCGGTTTCATTTTGAGGTTTCACTCTGTTTTCTCCTATAGGTATACAT
>NW_027523932.1:0-38692 GCF_052094955.1 Ictidomys tridecemlineatus | reverse complement strand
AGAAGGACTGTTGCAGACAGCCGAAGTTGGAGACTTAGGTGAAGAAGGGATCATTGCAGAGAGAATAGGTTGGAGACTGGGGTGAAGAAGGCCGGTTACAGAGAGCAGAGATTGGAGACCGGGCTGCAGAAGGCCTGTTACAGAGAGCAGAGTTTGCAAACTGGGGTGCAGAAGGACTGTTACAGATAGCACAATTTCGAAACTAGGTTGCAGAATGATCTTTCAGAGAGCATTTGCAGACTGAGGTTCAGAAGGACCGTTACAGAGAGCAAAGGTTGGAAACTCGGGTTCAGAAAGATTTTTGCAGAGAGCAGAGTTTTCAGACTGAGGTGCAGAAGGACTGTTTCAGAGAGCAGAAGGATGGAGACTGAGGTGCAGAAGGATCGTTTCAGGGAGAAGAGGACGGAGACTGGGGTGCAGACGGCCTCTTACAGAGAGCAGAGTTTGGAGATTGGGGTGTAGAAGTAATGTTACAGAAAGCACATTTTGGAGACTAGGGTGCAGAAGGATCGATGCAGAGAGCAGAGGTTTTAGACTGAGGCTTAGAAGGACTGTTACAGACAGCAGAGGTTGGAATCTGAGGTGCAGTAAAACTGTTACAGAAAGCAAAGGTTGGCAATTGGAGTGCAGAAGGACAGTTATAGAGAGAAGAGTTTGGAGACTGCGGTACAGAAGGACTGTTAGAGAGAGCAGAGTTTGGAGACTTTGGTGAAGAAGGACCGATATAGAGAGCAGATGTTGGAGACTAGGGTGCAGAAGGACTGTTACAAAGAGCAGAGGTTAGAGACTTAGGTGCGGAGGATTGTTACAGAGAGCAGAGGTTCGAGATTGGGGTGCAGAAGAACAGTTACAGAGAGCAAAGGTTGGAGACTGGGGTGCAGAACGACTGTTGCAGAGAGCAGAGATTGGAGACTGAGGTGCAGAAAAACTGTTAAAAGAGAGAAGTGTTTGGGAGACTGGGGTGCAGAGGACTGTTACAGAAAGCAGAGATTGGCAATTGGGGAGAAGATGAACCATAACAAAGAGAAAGACGTTGGAGACTGTGATACAAAAGGACTTTTACAGAGAGCAGAGTTTGGAGACTCGGTAGAAGGAAGGATCATTGCAGAAAGCAGATGTTGGAATCTGGGGTGCAGAAGGACTGTTACAGAGAGCACAGGTTGGAGACTCGGGTGCAGAAGAAATATTGCAGAGAGCAGAGTTTGGAGACCTGGGTGCAGAAGGATCTTACAGAGAGTAGAGGTTGGAGACTGGGGTGCAGAAGGACTGTTGCAGAGAGCAGAGGTTGGAGACTGGGGTGCAGAAGGACTGTTACAGATAGCACAGTTTCAAGACTGGGTTGCAGAAGGATCTTACAGAGAGCATTTGGAAACAGAGGTGCAGAAGAAGTGTTACAAGAGCAGAGGTTTAAGACTGGGGTACAGAAGGATTGTTGCAGAGAGCAGCGTTTTCAGACTGAGTGCAGAAGTACTGTTGAAGAGAGCAGATGTTGGATCCTGGGGTGCAGAAGGATCGCTGCAGAGAGCAGAGGTTGGAGACTTGGATGCAGAAGGCCTATTGAAGACAGCAAAGTTATAAGACTAGGGTGCAGAAGGCCTGTTACAGAGAGCAGAGTTTGGAGATTGGAGTGCAGAAGGACTGTTACAGGGAACAGAGTTTGGAGAATTGGTGCAGAAGGATCATACAGAGAGCAGAGTTTGGAGACTGAGGTTCAAAAAAACTTTAACAGAGAGTAGAGTTTGAAGACTGAGGAGCAGAAGGAACGTTGTAGAGAGCAGAGGTTGGGAGACTGATGTCCAGACGAATTGTTATAGAGATCACAGGGTGGAGACTGAAGTGCAGAAAGAGTGTTACAGGGAGCAGAGTTTGGAGATTGGGGTGCAGAAGAACTGTTACCGAGAGCAGAGGGTGGAGACTGGGGTGCAGAGGACTGTTGCAGAGTGCAGAGTTTGGAGACTGAGGTGGCAGAAGAACTGTTACAGAGAGCAGAGTTTGGAGACTGGGGTGCAGAAAGACTAATACAGAAAGTAGAGTTTGGAGACTGGCGTGTAGAAGAACCGTTACAGAGAGTATAGTTTGGAGACTGCGGTACAGAAGGACTGTTACAGGGAGTAGAGTTTGGAGCCTGGGGTTTAAAGGATCATTGCAGAGAGCAGATGTTGTAGACTGGTGTGCAGAAGTATCTTACAGAGAGCATAGGTTGGAGACTGAGCTGCATAAGGACTGTTACAGAGACCAGTGGTTGAAAACTGGGGTGCAGAAGGATCGTTGCAGAGAGCAGAGGTTGGAGACTGAGGTGCGGATTGATCGTTGATGAGAGCAGAGTTTGGAGAATATGGTGCAGAACGATACTTACAGAGAGCAGATGTTGGAGACTGGGGTGCAGAAGGATAGTTACAGAGAGAACAGGTTGGAGACTGGGGTGCAGAATAAATGTTGCAGAGAGTAGAGGTTCGAGACTAGGTTGCAGAAGAACTGTTACAGAGAGCAGAGGTTGTAGACTGAGGTGCAGAAGGACTGTTACAGAGAAAAAGTTTGGAGACTTGGGTACAGAAGTACTGATACAGAAAGGAGACTTTGAAGACTGTGGTGCAGAAGGACTGTTGCTGAGAACAGAGTTTGGAGACTGGGGTGCAGAAGGACGGATGCAGAGAGCTGCAGTTGGAGATTAAGGTGCTGAAAATTGTTACAGAGCACAGAGGTTTGATACTGGGGTTCATATGGACTTATACAGAGAGCAGAGGTTGGAGACTGAGGTGCAGAAGAATCTTACAGAGAGCAGAGAGTTTGGAGACTTGGGTGCAGAAAAACTGTTGCAGAGAGTAGAGATTGAAAACTGAGGTGCAGAAAGATCGTTGCAGAGAGAAGAGGTTGGAGACTGGAGTGCAGAAGGTCTGTTACAGAGAGCAGAGTTTGGAAACTGGAGTGCAGAAGGGATTTTCCAGAGAGCTGAGGTTGGAGACTAAGGTGCAGAAGGACTGTTACAGATAGCACAGTTCGGAGACTGGGGGTACAGAAGGATCGTTGCAGAGAGCAGAGGTTTCAGACTGAGGTGCAGATGGACTGTTACAGAGAGCATAAGTTAAAGTCTGAGGTGCAGAAGGACTATTATAGAAAGAAAAGTTTGGCAATTGTGGTGAAGATGGACCGTTTCAGAGAGAAGAGGTTGGAGACTGCAGTACAGAAGGACTGTTACAGAGAGCAGAGTTTGGAGACTGGGTTGAAGAAGGACCATTGCAGTGAGCAGAGGTTGGAGCCTGGGGAGAAGAAGGATCATTGCATAGAGCAGATATTGGAGACTGGGATGCAGAAAGACTGTTACAGAGATCAGAGGTTGAAGACTAAGGTGCAGAAGGATCGTTAAAAAGAGCAGAGGTTGGAGACTAAGGTGAGAAGGACTTTTACAGAGAGCAGAGTTTGGAGATTCTGCTTCAGAAGAACTGTTAAAGAGAGCCGAGTTTTGAGACTGGGATTCACAAAGATTGTTACAGAGTGCAGAGGTTTGAATCTGGTGCAGAAGAACTGTAACAGAGAGTAGAGCTTGAAGACTGGGGTGCAGAAGAACTGTTACAGAGAGCAGAGGTTGGAGACTGCAGTGCAAAAGGCCTGTTACAGAGACATTGGTTGGAGATTGAGTTGCAAAAATATTTTAACAGAGAGCAGATATTAGAGACTGAGGTGCAGAAAAACTCTTACAGAGAGCAGAGTTTGAAAGACTGGGAAGCAGAAGTATCGTTGCAGAGTGCAGATGTTGGAGACTGAGGTGCAGAAGATCTTACAGAGAGCAGAGGTTAGAGACTGGGGTGCAGAAGAACAGTTACAGAGAGCATAGGTTGATACTGTGGTGCAGAAGGACTGTTACAGAGAGCAGAGTTGGAGACTGGGTTGCAGAACGACTGATACACAAAGCAGAGGTTGGAGACTGGGTTGCAGAAGGACTGTTGCAGAGAGCAGAGTTTGTAGACTGAGGTGCAGAAGGACTGTTACAGAAGCAGAGGTTGGAGATTGGGGTGAAGATGGACTGATACAGAAAGCAGAGTTTGGAGACTCCGGTGCAGAAAGACTGTGCAGACAGCAGACTTTGGAGAATAGAGTGCAAAAGGCCTGTTACACAGAGCAGAGGTTGGAGACTGGGGTGCAGAAGGACTGTTACAAACCGCAGAGTTTGGAGACAGAGTTGCAGAAGGATCTTACAGAGAGAAGATTTTGGAGACTGTGGTACAGCAGGACTGTTATAGAGAGAAGAGGGTGGAGACTGGGGTGCAGAATTATCGTTGCAGAGAACAGAGTTTTCAGACTGAGGTGAAGAAAAATTGTTTCAGAGAGCAGATATTGGAGACTGGGGTGCAGAAAGACTGTTGCAGAGAGCAGAGATTGGAGACTGGGGTGCAGAAGGATCGTTGTAGCGAGCAGAGGTTTGAGACCGGCCTGCAGAAGGACTGTTACAGAGAACAGAGGTTGGAGAAGATGTGCAGAAGGACTGTTCCAGAGGGAAGAGTTTACAGACTGGGTTGCAGAAGGATCTTACAGAGAGAATATGTTGGAGACTGAGGTGCAGAAGGACTGTTACAGAGAGTAGAGTTTAGAGACTGAGGTTCAGAAAGACCGTTGTAGAGAGCAGTGTTTGGAGACTGCGGTGCAAAAAAACTGTTACAGAGAGTAGAGGTGGGAGATTTGGGTGCAAAAGGCCTGTTATAGAGAGCAGAGGTTGGAGACTGGGGTGCAGAAGAACTCTAATAGGAGCAGAGTTTTTTAGACAAGGTTGCAAAAGTATCTTACAAAGAGCAGAGGTTGTAGACCGAGGTGCAGCAGGACTGTTACAGAGAGCAGAGGTTGGACACTGGGGAGCAGAAGGACTGTTACAGAGAGTAAAGTTTAGAGACTGAGGTTCAGAAAGACGATTGTAGAGAGCAGTGTTTGGAGAATGAGGTGTAGAAAGATTGTTACAGAGAGCAGAGTTTGGAGACTGGGGTGCAGAAGGACTGTTGCAGATAGCAGAGTTTGGAGACTCGGGTGCAGAAGGACTGTTTCAGAAAGAAGAGGTTTGAGACTTGTGTGCAGAAGGACTGTGACAGAGAGCAGAGTTTGAAGACTGAGGTGCAGAAGGACTTTTAAAAAGAGATGAGGTTGGAGACTGGGGTGCAGAAGGACTGATACAGAAAGCAGAGGTTGAAGACTGGCTAGCAGAAGGAGCGTTACAGAGAGCAGATTTTGGAGACTGCAGTACAGCAGGACTGTTACAGAGAGCAGAGGTTGGAGATTGGTGTGGAGAAGGACTGTTACAGTGTGCATATTTTGGAGTTTGGGGTGCAGTAGAACTGTTGCAGAGAGCATAAGTTGGAGACAGGGGTTCAGAAGAACTGTTGCAGAGAGCAGAGGTTGAGATAGAGGTGCAGAAGGAATGTTACAGAGAGAAGAGGTTGGAAACTCTGGTGCAGAAGGAATGACACAGATAGGAGAGGTTGGAGACTGGGGTGCAGAAAGACCGTTGCAGACAGCAGAGGTTGAGGACTGCGGTACAGAAGGACTGTTACAGAGAGCAGATGTTTGAGACTGGGCAACAGAAGGACTGATACAGAGAGCAGAGGTTGGATTCTGGGGAGCAGAAGGACTGTTACAGAGAGCAGATTTGGAAACTGGGGTGCGAAAGGATCTTATAGAACATAGAGGTTGGAGGCTGGGGTGCAGAAGCACTGTTACAGAAAGCAGACTTTGGAGACTGCGGTGCAGGATGACTGTTACAGAAAGCAGATTTAGGAGACTGGGGTGCACAAGGATCGGATCAGAGAGCAGAGTGTTCACATTGAGCTTCAGGTAGACTGTTGTAGACTGCAGATGTTGAAGACTGGGGTGCAGAAGGACTTTTGCAGAGAGCACATGTTGGAGACTGGGGTAAAAAAGGATCATTGCAGAGAGCAGATGTTGGAGACTTGTCTGCAGAAGGATTGTTACAGAGAGCAGAGGTTGTAGACTGGGGTGTAGAAAAACCCTTACAGGTAGCAGAGGTTGGATACTGCGGGATTGAAAACTGATACAGAGAGCAGAGGTTGGAGACAGCGGAGCAGAAGGACTGTTACAGAGAGCAGAGGTTGGAGAATGGGGAGCAGAAGGAATATTACAGAGAGAAGAATTTGGAAACTGGGGTGCAGAAAAATCTTACAGAGAGCAGAGGTTGGAGACTAATGTGCAGAAAGACTATTACAGAAAGCAGAGTTTGGAGACTGTGGTGCACAAGAATCGTTGCAGAGATTAGAGTTGTCAGACTGAGGTGCAGAAGGACTTTTGCAGAGAGCAGATGTTGGAGACTGGATTGCAGAAAGACTTTTGCAGAGAGCAGAGGTTGGACACTGGTGTGAAAAAGGATTGTAGTTGAGAGTAGAGTCTGGAGACTGGGGTGCAGTAAGATTGTTACAGAAAGCAGAGGTTGGAGACTGTGGTGCACAAGGACAATTGAAGAGATCAGAGTTTGGTAACTGAGGTGAAGAAGTATTGTTACAGAGAACAGAAGATGGAGCCTGGGGTGCAGAAGAACTATTGCAGAGAACAGAGTTTGGAGATTAGGGTTTACAAGCACTGTTGCAGAGAGCAGAGGTTGGAGACTTGGGTGCAGAATGACTGATACAGAGAGCAGAGTTTGTAGTCAGGGTTGCAGAAGGATCTGACAG
Source organism: Ictidomys tridecemlineatus (assembly GCF_052094955.1). NCBI lineage: Eukaryota > Metazoa > Chordata > Mammalia > Rodentia > Sciuridae > Ictidomys > Ictidomys tridecemlineatus. The sequence goes on along the minus strand of NW_027523932.1, from coordinate 32,027 downwards.
AGAGCAAAGTTTCTAGACTGAGGTGCCACGGGAGTATTACAGAGGGCAGAGTTTGAAGAATGGGTTGAAGAAGGATCGTTGCAGGTAACAGAGTTTTCAGACTGAGTTGCAATAGGACTGTTGCAGAGAGCAGAGGTTGGAGACAGGGGTGCAAAAGGACTGTTGCAGAGAGCAGAGTTTGGAGACTGAGGTGCAAAAGGACTGTTACCGAAAGTAGAGGTGGGAGATTTGGGTGAAAAAGGCCTGTTACAGAGAGCAGAGGTTTGAGACTGGGTTGCAGAAGAACTCCTAGAGGGAGCAGAGTTTTTAGACAAGGTTGCAAAAAGATCTTACAAAGAGCAGAGGTTGTAGACCGGGGTTCAGCAGGACTGTTACAGACAGCAGAGGTTGGAGACTGTGGTGCAGAAGGACCATTGCAGAGATCAGAGTTTGGTAACTGAGATGAAGAAGGATTGTTACAGAGAACAGAAGTTGGAGTCTGGGGTGCAGAAGGACTGTTGCAGAGAGCAGAGTTTGGAGACTGGGGTTTACAAGTACTTTTGCAGAGAGCAGATGTTGGAGACTGGTGTGCAGAAGGATCTTTTCAGACAGCATAATTCTCAGACTGGGGTGTAGAAGGAGTGTTACAGAGAGTAGAATTTCGAGACTGAGGTCCAGAAGGATCGATGCAGAGAGCTGAGTTTGGAGACTGAGGTGCAAAGCGACTGTTGCAGAGAGCAGAAGTTGGAGACTGAGGTGCAAAATGACTATTACTGAGAGTAGAGGTGGGAGATTTGGGTGCAAAAGGCCTGTTATAGAGAGCAGAGGTTGGAGACTGGGGTGCAGAAGAACTTCTATAGAGAGCAGAGTTTTGAGACAAGGTTGCAAAAGGATCTTACAAAGAGCAGAGGTTGTAGACCGAGGTGCAGCAGGACTGTTACAGAGAACAGAAGTTGGAGAAGGTGTGCAGAAGGTCTGTTCCAGAGGGAAGAGTTACAGACTGGGTTGCAGAAGGATCTTACAGAAAGAATATGTTGGAGACTGAGGTGCAAAAGGACTGTTACAGAGAGTAGAGTTTAGAGACTGAGGTTCAGAAAGACCGTTGTAGAGAGCAGTGTTTGGAGACTAAGGTGCAAAAAACTGTTACAGAGAGTAGAGTTTTGAGACTGGGGTGCAGATGGACTGTTGCAGAGTTTGGAGACAGGGGTGCAGAAGGACTGTTGCAGATAGCAGAGTTTGGAGACTGGGGTGTAGAAGGACTGTTGCAGAAAGCAGAGGTTTGAGACTGCGGTGCAGAAGAATTGTTACAGAAAGCACATTTTTTAGACTGGGGTGCAGAAAGATCTTTGCAGAGACCAGAGGTTTCAGACTGAGGCTTAGAAGGACTGTTACAGAGAGCAAAGGTTTGAATCTGAGGTGCAGAAGGACTGTTACAGAAAGCAGAGGTTGGCAATTGGGGTTCAGAAAGACAGTTATAGAGAGAAGAGTTTGGAGACTGCGGTACAGAAGGACTGTTAGAGAGAGCAGAGTTTGGAGACTTTGGTGCAGAAGGACCGTTGTAGAGAGCAGATGTTGGAGACTAGGCTGCAGAAGGACTGTTACAGAGAGCAGACGTTAGAGACTTAGGTGCGGAGGATTGTTACAAAGAGCAGAGGTTGGAAACTGAGGTGCAGAAGGATCGTTGCAGAGAGCAGAGGTTGGAGACTGAGGTGCAGAAGGATCGTTGAAGAGAGCAGAAGTTGGACACTGAGTTGCAGAGGAATCGTTGAAGAGAGCAGAGGTGGAGACTGGGCTGCAGAAGAATCGTTAGAGAGAGAAGAGGTGGGAGACTGCGGTGCAGAAGGACTGTTACAGAGAGCACAGGTTGAAGATTGGGGTCAGAAAGACAGTTACAGAGAGCACAGTTTGGAGACTGGGGTGCAGAAGAAATGTTGCAGTGAGCAGAGATTGATTGGAGACTGTGGTACAGAAGAACCATTACAAAGAACATAGGGTGGAGACTAGGGTGCAGAAGGAATGTCACCTAGAGCTGAGTTTGAAAACTGTGGTGCAGAAGGATATTACAGAAAGCAGAGGCTGGAGCCTGGGGTCATAAGCACTGTTGCAGAAAACAGACGTTGGAGACTGTGGTGCAGAAGAATCATTGCAGAAAGCAGAGGTTGGAGAATGAGGTTCAGAAGGATCGCTACAGAGTGCAGAGTTTGGAGACCGGGGTGCAGTAGGATAGTTACAGAGAGCACAGTTTAAAGACTAGGTGCAGAAGAGATGTTGCAGAGAGCAGAGGTTGGAGATTGGGGTACAGAAGGACTGTAGCAGAGAGCAGAGGTTTGAAACTGGTGTGTAGAAGGACTGTTGCAGCGAGCAGACATTGGAGACTGGGATTCAGAAGGATTGTTTCAGAGAGAAGATGTTGGAGACTGGTGTGTAGAAAAATTTTTGCAAAGAGCAGAGTTTGGAGACTGGGTTGCAGAAGGACTGTTGCCGAGAGCATAGGTTGCAGACTGAGATTCAGAAAGACTGTTACAGAGAGCAGAGGTTTTAGACTGGGGTGCAGAATAACTGATACAGAAAGTATAGGTTGGAGACTGTGGTGCAGATAGACTGTTACAGAGAGCATAGTTTGTAGCCTGTGGTGCAGAATGACTGCTTCAGAGAAGAGAGGTTGAATACTGGAGTTCAGAAGGGCCGTTGCAGAGGGATGAGGTTGGAGACTGAGGTGCAGAATGACTGTTACAAAGAGCAAAGTTTGGAAAACGGGGTGCAGAAGGATCTTTCAGAGAGCAGAGGTTGGAGACTGGGATGCAGAAGTACTGTTGCAAAGAGAAGAGGTTTGAGACTGGGGTGCAAAGGCCTGTTACAGAGAGAAGACTTTGGTGACTGAGTTGCAGAAGACCTGTTACAGAGAGCAGATGTTGGAGACTGGGGTGCAGAAGGATTGTTACACATAGCACAGTTTGGAGACTGGGGTTTAGAAGGATTGTTGCAGACAGCAGAGTTTTTAGACTGAGGCTTAGAAGGTCTTTTACAGAGAGCAGAGGTTGGAGTCTGAGGTGCAGAAGAACTGTTTAAGAAAGCAGATGTTGGCAATTGGGGTGCAGAATGACCGTTATAGAGAGTAGAGTTTGGAGACTGCAGTATAGAAGGACTGTTACAGAGAGCAGAGTTTTGAGACTGGGGTGCAAAAGGACTGTTACAGAGAGCAGACGTTGGACATAGAGGTGCAGTCGGATCGTTACAGAGAGGAGAGATTGGATTCTTGGGTTCAGAAGGACCATTAAAGAGAGCAAAGAATGGAGACTGAGGTGCAGAAGGACTTTTACTGAGAGCAGAGGTAGAAGGCTAAGATGCAGAAGGATCGTTGCAGAGAGAAGAGCTTGGAGACTGGGGTGCAGAAGGACTGTTACAGAAAGCAGAGGATGGCAATTAAGGAGCAGATGGACCTTTACAAAAAGAAGAGGTTGGAGACTGGGGTGTAGAAGGAGTGTTGCAGAGAGCAGAGGTTGGATACTTGGGTGTCGAAAGACTGTTGCAGAGAGCAGAATTTGGAGACTGAGGTGCAGAAGGACTGTTACAGAGAGCAGAGTTTGGAGACTGGTGTGCAGAAGGACTGTTGAAGATAGCAGAGTTTGGAAACTTCGGTGAAGAAGGACTGTTGCAGGGAGCAGGTGTTGGAGACATGGGTGCAGAAGGACTTTTGCAGAGAGTAGAATTTGGAGACTGAGGTGCAGGAGTCTGTATCAGATAGCAGAGTTTGGAGACTGGGGTGCAGAAGGACTGATACAGAAAGCAGAGGTTGGGGACTGAGGTGCAGAAGGACCATTACAGACAGCAGTGTTTGGAGACTGCAATACAGGAGGACTGTTTCAGAGAGCAGAGTTTGGAGACTGGAGTGGAGAAGAACAGTTTCAGAGTGAAGACGTTGGAGACTGGTGTGCAGAAGAACTGTTGCAGAGAGTAGAGTTAGGAGACTGAGATGCAGAAAGACTGTTAAAGAGAGCAGGGTATGGAGACTGGGGAGCAGAAGGACTGATGCAGAGAGCAGAGTTTGGAGACTGGTGTGCAGAAGGCTATTACAGAGAGTAGAGTTTGGAGACTGTGTACAGAAGGGCTGTTACAGAGAGCAGAGTTTGGAGACTGGGTTGCAGAAGAATATTATGTAGAGCAGAGTTTGGAGAATGCAGTGCAGAAGGATTGTTACAGAGAGCAGAGGTTGTCGACTGGGGTGCAGTAGGATTATTGCAAAGAGCAGAGGTTGGAGACTTGGGTACAGAAGTACGGTTGCAGAGAGCAGATGTTGGAGACGGGGATGCAGAAGGATCTTTGTAGAGAGCAGATATTGGAAACTGGGTTGCAGAAGGACTGTTACACAGAGCAGAGGTTGAAGACTGTAGTGTAGAAGGAGTGTTGCAGAGGGCAAAGTTTGGAGACTGGGGTGCAGAAGGACTGTTATACAGAGCAGATGTTAAAGACTGAGATGCAGAAAGACTGTTACAGAGAGCAGAGGTTGGAGACTTGGGTGCAGAAGGACTGATACAGAAAGCAGAGGTTAAAGACTTGGGTCCAGAATTTACCTTGCAGAGAGCAGAGGTTGGAGACTGCAATACAGAAGGACTGTAACAGAGAGCAGAGTTCGAAGACCAGGGTATAGACGGACTGTTTCAGAGTGCAGAGGTTGAAGAATGGGATGGAGAAAGACTGTTTCAGAGAGTAGATGTTAAAGACTGGGATGCAGAAGAACTGTTGCAGAGAGCTGAAGTTGAAGACTGGGGTGCAGAAAGATTGTTGCAGGGAGCAGAGGTTGGAGACTGGGGTGAAAAAGGACTGATAGAGAGATCAGAGTTTGGAGATTGGGGTGCAGAAGGATCTTACAAAGAGCAGAGGTTGGAGAGTGGGGTGCAGAGGAACTGTTTCACAGAGCAGAGTTTGGAGACTTGTGTGTAGAAGTACTGTTACAGAGAGCAGAGATTGGAGACTGGGTGGCAGAAGGATCTTACATAGAGCAGTGGTTGGAGACTGAGGTGCAGAAGAAATGTTGCCGAGAGCAATGGTTGGAGACTGGGTTGCAGAAAGATTTTTGCAGGGAGCAGAGTTTGGAGACTGACATGCTGAAGGACTCTTGCAAACAACAAAGGTTGGAGAATGGGGTGCAGAAGGATCATTGCACAGAGCAGATGTTGGAGACTGAGGTGCAGAAGGATTGTTACAGTGAGCAGAGGTTGCAGACTGGGGTGAAGAAGGACTGTTACGGAGATCAGAGTTAGGACACTGGGGTTCAGAAGGATCTTTCAGAGAGAAGAGGTTGGAGACTGTGGTGCAGACGAACTGTTGCACAGAGCATAGGTTTGAGACTAGGGTGCAGAAGGACTGTTACAGTGTAAAGAGTTTGGAGACTCGGTTGCACAAAGATCTTACATAAAGCAGAGGTTGGAGACTGAGGTGCAGGAGAAATGATACCCAGAGCAGAGGTTGAAGACTGGGGTGCAGAAGGACTATTTCCGAGAACAGATGTTGGAGATTGTCGTGCACAAGGACCATTGCAGAGAGCAGAGGTTTGAGACTGGGGTAAAAAAGGAATGTTACAGAGAGCAGAGTTAGGAAACTGGGGTTTAGAAGAATCTTACAGAGAACAGAGGATGGAGACTGGGGTGCAGAAGGACTGTTACAGAGAGCAGAGGTTGGAGACTGAGTTTCAGAATAACTGTTTCAAAAATCAGAATTTAAAGACTGTGGTGTACAAGGATCCTTGCAGAGGGAAGAGTATTCAGACTGATGTCAGAAAGACTGTTGCAGAGAGCAGAGGTTTGAGACTGGGGTGCAAAAGGATCGTTGCAGAGGTCAGTGTTTTGGAACTAAGGTGCAGAAGGATTGTTACAGAGAACAGAAGTTGAATACTAGGGTGCAGAAGGACTGTTGCAGAGAGAAGAGGTTGTAAACTGGGGTTTAGAAAGACTGTGACAGAGAGCAGAAGTTGGAGACTGGGGCGCAGAATTACTGTTACAGAGAGCAGAGTTTGGAGACATGGTTGCAGAAGAATCTTAAAGAGAGCAGAGGTTGGAGACTGAGGTGGAACAGGACTGTTACAGAGAGCAGAGTTTGGAGACTGGGGTGCAGAAGGATCGTTGCAGAGAACCGAGTTTTCAGACTGAGGTGCAGAAGGCCTGTTGGAGATTACAGATGTTGGAGACTGGGGTGCAGAAGAATCTTTGTATAGATCAGAGGTTTGAGACTGTGGTGCAGAAGGACTGTTACAGAGAACAGAGGTTAAAGACTGCGGTGCAGAATGCCTGATACAGAGAGCAGAGTTTGCTGAAGGGATGCAGAACGACTGTTACAGAGGGCAGAGTTTAAAGACTGGGTTGCAGAAGGTTTATACAGAGAGCAGAGGTTTGAGACTTAGGTGCAGAAGGACTGTTACAGAGAGTAGAGGTTGGAGACTGAGGTACAGAAGGACCATTGCAGAGAGAAGAGTTGGAGACAGAGGTTAAAAAGGATTGTTACAGAGAGCAGAGTTTGGAGTCTGCAGTGCAGAAGTACTGTTGCAGATAGCAGAGTTTGGAGAATGGGGTTAAGAAGAACTGTTGCAGGGAGTAGGTGTTGGAGACTTCGGTGCAGAAGGACTGTTGCAGAGAGCAGAATCAGGAGGCTTAGTTGCAGAAGGACTGTTACAGAGAGCATAGGTTTGAGACTGGTGTTCAGAAGGACTGATACAGAAAGCCGAGGGTGGAGACTGGGATGCTGAAGGACCGTTGCAGAGAGCACAGTTCAGAGACTGCAATAAAGGAGGACTGTTACAGAGAGCAGAGGTGGAAGAATGGTTTATAGGAGAACTGTTTCAGAGTTCAGATGTTGGAGACTGGGGTGCAGAAGGACCGTTACAGAGAGCAGAGGTTTGAGACTGCGGTACAGAAAGACTGTTACAGAGAGCAGAGGTTGGAGACTGGGGAGTAGAATGACTGATGCAGAGAACAGTTGTTGGAGACTGGCTTGCAGCAGGTCTGTTGAAGAAAGCAGAGTTTGTAGACTGGTTTGGAGAAGGACTGTTTCAGAGAGCAGATGTTGGAGACTGGGGTGCATAAGGATCTTTGCAGAGAACAGATGTTGGAGACAGGGGTGCAGAAGGACGGTTGCAGAGAGAAGTTGTTGGATTCTGAGGTGCAGAACAACAGTTATAGAGAGCAAAATTTGGAGACTGGGGTGCAGAAGGATCGTTGAAGAGAGCAGAAGTTGGACACTGAGTTGCAGAGGAATCGTTGAAGAGAGCAGAGGTGGAGACTGGGCTGCAGAAGAATCGTTACAGAGAGAAGAGGTGGGAGACTGCGGTGCAGAAGGACTGTTACAGAGAGCACAGGTTGAAGACTGGGGTGCAGAATGAATATTGCAGAAAGCAGAGGTTGGAGACTGGGGTTTAAAAGGACTGTTGCAGAGAGCAGAGGTTTGAGACTGAGATGCAGAAGGACTGTTACACAGAGCAGACGTTGGAGACTGTGGTGAAGTATTATGATACAGAAAGCAGAGGTGTGAGACTGGGGTGTAGAAGGATCGTTACAGAGAGCAGAGAATGCAGACTGGCGTGCAGAAGGAGTGTTTAAGAGAGCAGAGTTTGGAGACTGGGTTGCAGAAGAACTGCTACAGAGAGCAGAGGTTTGAGACTGGGTTGCAGAACGACTGTTATAGAGTTGAAGAAGGACTGTTACAGAAAGGAGAGGTTGGAGACTGAGTTGCAGAAGGTGTGTTACAGAGAGCAGAGTGTGGAGAAGGTCTCCAGAAGGACTGTTATAGATCACAGAGTTTGGAGACTGGGTTGAAGAAGGATCTAACAGAGGCCAGATGTTGGTGACCAGGTGCAGAAGGACTCTTACAGAGAGTAGAAGTTGGAGACTGAGGTGCAAAACGATCGTAGCAGAGAACAGCATTTTAATGAGGTGCAGAAGGACTGGTGCAGAGACCACAGGTTGGAGACTTGGGTGCAGAGAGCTTGTTATAGAGAACAGACATTGGAGACTGGGGTCCAGAAAAACTGTTACGGATAGGAGAGTTGGGAGAAGTGGTGCAAAAGGACTGTTATAGAGGGAAGAGTTGGGAGACTTGGTTGCAGAATGATCTTAGAGCAGACGTTGGAGACTGAGGTGTAGAATGATCATTGCAGAGAAAAGAGTTTTGAGACTAGGGTGCAGAAGGCCTGTTAAAGAGAGCAGAGGTTGAAGACTGGGGTGCGGAAGGAGTGTTATAGAGAGCAGAGTTAGGAGACTGGGTGGCAGAAGTATCTTACAGAGAACAGAGTTTGGAGACTTAGGTGCAGGAGGACTGTTACAGAGAGCAGTGGTTTGAGACTGGGGTTCTGATGGATCGTGCAGAGAGAAGAGGTTTCACGCTGAGGTGTACATTGACTGTTACACAGATTAGAGGTTTGAGACTGAGGTACAGAAGGACTGTTACAGAGAGCAAATTTTCTAGACTGTGTTGCAAAAGGATCTTACATAGAGCAGAGTTTGGAGACTGAGGTGCAGAAGGACTGTTACAGAGAGCAGATTTTGAAGTCTGGGGTGCAGAAGGATTGTTGTAGAGAGCAAAATTTTGAGACTGAGGTGCAGAAGGACTTTTGCAGAGAGCAGATGTTGGAGACTGGGGTGCAGAAGTTTTGTTGCAGAGAGCAGAAGGTGGAGACTGCAGTACAGAAGAAGTGTTGCAGAGAGCAGAGTTTGGAGACTAGGGTACACAAGGAGTTTTTCAGAGAGCAGATGTTGGATACTTTTGTTCAGATGGACTGTTGCAGAGAGCAAAAGTTGGAGAATGGGTTGCAGAATGACTTTTGGTGAGAGCAGAGGTTGGAGACTGAGGTGCAGTAGGACGGACAAAGAAAGCAGAGTTTGAGAGCTGGCATGCAAAACGACCTATACAGAGAGCAGAGTTTGGAGACTGTGGTACAGAAGGACTGTTACAGAGAGCAGAGTTCTGAGACTGGGTAGCAGAATGAGTGTTGCAAAGTACAGAAGTTGAAGACTGGGGTGCAGTAGGACCATTGCAGAAAGCAGAGGTTGGAGACTGGCGTGGAGAAGGAATATTACAGAGAGCAGAGTTTGGAAACTGGGGTCAGAAGGATCTTTCAGAGAGCAGATGTTGGAGACTGGGGTGCAGAAGGATCGTTGCAGAGTGCAGAGTTTGGACACTGGGGAGCAGAAGGATTGTTGCAGAGAGCAGATGTTGGAGCCTGGGGTGCAAAAGGACTCTTTCAGAGAGCAGAGGTTGAAGACTGAGGTGGATATGGACTGTTACAGAGAACAGAGTTTGGAGAGTGGGTTGCAGATGGCCTGTTGCAGAGACCAGAGGTTTAAGACTGAGGTACAGAAGGATCATTGCAGAGAGCAGAGTTGGAGACTGGGCTGCATAAGAACTGTTACACTGAGCACATGTGGCAGACTGGGGTGCAGAAGGAATTTTGCAGACAGCAGAGGTTAGAGACTGGGGTGCATAAGGACTGTCGCAGATAGCAGAGTTTGGATATGCAGTGAAGAAGGACTGTTACATAGAGCAGAGGTTGTAGACTGGGGTGCAGAAGGACGGATACAAAAAGTAGAGGTTGGAGACTGGGGTGCAAAAGGACCATTACAGAGAGAAGAGTTTGGAGACTGCGGTACAAGAGGACTGTTACAGAGAGTAGAGGTTGGCGACTTGGGTGCATAAGGAATGTTGCAAAGAACAGAGTTTGGAGACTGAGGTGAAGAAGGACTGTTACAGAGAGAAGAGTTTTCAGACGAGGTTGCAGAAGGATCTTACAGAGAGCAGAGATTGTAGACCGAGGTGAAGCGGAGTGTTACAGAGAGCAGAGGTTGGAGACTGGGTTGCAGAAGTATTGTTATAGAGAACAGACTTAGGAGACTGGGGTGCAGAAGGCCTATTACGGATAGGACAGATCAGAGAAGGCATGCAGAAGGACTGTTACAGAATGCAGAGTTAGGAGACTGGGTTGCAGAAGGAACTTACAGAGAGCAGATGTTGGAGATTGAGGTGCAGAGGAACCGTTACAGAGAGCAGAGTTTGGAGACTGGGGTGCAGAAGGACTGTTGCAGATACCAGAGGTTGGAGACTGGGGTGCAGAAGGACTGTTGCAGACACCAGGAGTTGGAATCTGGGGTGCTGATGGACTATTGAAGAGAGCAGATGTTGGAGACTGAGCTGCAGAAGGACTGTTACAAAGAGCAGAAGTTTTGCGACTGTGGTGCAGAAGGACTGATACAGAGATCAGAGTTTTGAGACTGGGGTGCAGAAGGCCTGTTACAGAGAGCAGAGTTTGGAGACTGGGTTGCAGAAGGCCTGTTACAGAGAGCAGAATTTGGAGACTGTGTTGCAGAAGTATCTTATGTGGAGCAGATTTTGGAGACTGAGGTGCAGAAGGACTGTTACGGAGAGCATAGTTAGGAGACTGTGGTGCAGAAGGATCGTTGAAGACAGCAGAGTTTCCAGACTGAGGTGCAGAAGGACTGTTGCAGAGATCAGATGTTGGAGACTTGGGTGCAGAAGGACTGTTGCAGAGAGCAGATGTTGGAAACTGGGATTCAGAAGGATCCTTGCAAATAGCAGAGGTTGACACTGGGGTGCAGAAGGACAGTTACACAGAGCAGAGGCTGAAGACTCAGGTGAAGAAGGACAGTTACAGAAAGCAGATGTGGGAGACAGGGGTGCAGGACTGATACAGAGCAGAAGTTGACTACTGAGGTACAGAAGGACTGTTATACAGAGCAGAGGTTGGAGACTCGGGTGCAAAAGGATTATTGCAGAGAGCAGAGTTTTCAGACTGAGGTACAGAAGAACTGTTGCAGAGAACACAGGTTGGAGACTGGAGTGCAGAAGGACTGATATATAAAGCAGAGGTTGGAGACTCGGGTGTATTAGTACCCTTACAGAGAGCAGAGTTTGGATAATGCAGTACAGAAAGACTATTATAGAGAGCACAGTTTGGACTGGGGTGGAGAAAGACTGTTCCAGAGAGTAAATGTTGGAGACTGGGGTGAAAAAGAACTGTTACAGAGAGCACAGGATGGAGACTGGGTTTCAGAAGGACTGTTGCAGAGTGCAGAGGTTGCAGACTGAGTTGCAGAAGGACTGTTACAGAGGGCAGAGATTTGAGACTGTGGTGCAAAACGACTGAAACAGAAAGCAGAGATTGGATACTGGGGTGCATAAGGTCCCTTACGGAGAACAGCGGTTTGAGATGCAGTACAGAAGGACTGTTACAGAGAGCAGAGATTGGAGATGGGGTGCAAAAGAACTTATGTAGAGACCAGAGGTTGGAGACTGGGGAGCTGAAGGATTGTTGGGGCGAGTAGGGTATGGAGACTGGGGTGTAGAAGGACTGTTGCAGAGAGAAGTGTTTGGAGAATGCGGTGTAGAAAAACTTTTTCAGATAGCAGACGTTAGAGACTGGGGTGCAGAATGAACGTTGGTGGGAGCAGAGTATGGAGACTGGGGTCTAGAAGTACTGTTGCAGAGAGCAGAGGTTACAGACAGGGGTGTAGAAGGACTGTGTCAGAGAGCAGATGTTGGAGACTTGTGTGCAGAAGGACTTGTGCATAGAGCAGAGTTTGGAGACTTAGCTACAGAAGGACTGTATAAGTGAGAAGAAGTTGGAGACTGGGGTGCAGAAGGATTATTGCAGAGAGAAGAGTTTTAAGACTGAGGTACAGAAGAACTGTTGCAGAGAGAAGATGTTGGAGATTGGGGTTCAGAAGAACTGTTGCAGCGAGCAGAGGTTTAAGACTAGGGTGCAGAAGGATCGTTGCAGAGAGCAGAGGTTGGAGACAGGCATGCAGAAGGAAGGTTTCAGAAAGCAGAGTTTAAAGACTGAGGTGAATAAGGACTGTAAGGAGAGCAGAGGTTGGTTACTGGGCTGCAGAAGGACTGATACAGAAAGCAGAGTTTGGAGACTGGGGTGCAGAAGGACTGTTGCAGAGAGAAGATTTTGGAGACTTGGGTTCAGAAGGATCGGTGGTGGGACCAGAGTATGGAGACTGGGGTGTAGAAGGACTGTCGCAGAGAACAGAAGTTGGAGTCTGAGGTGCAGAATGATCACCGCAGTAAGCAGAGGTTGGAGACTGGGTTTCAGAAGGATCCTACAGAGAGCAGAGTTTTGACACTGAGGTGCAGAAGGACTGTTGCAGAGAGGAGAGGTTGGAGATTGGGGTGCAGAAGTACTTTTGGAGAGAACAGAGGTTGGATTCTGAGGTGCAGAAAAACTGTTACAGAGAGCAGAGTTTGGAGACTGGAGTGCAGAAAGACTGATACATTATGCAGATTTTGGAGACTCGGGTGCAGAAAGACTGTTACAGACAGCAGAGGTTGGAGACTGCAGTACAGAAGGACTGTTACAGAAATCAGAGGTTGAAGACTCGGGTGCAGAGGAATTGTTGCAGAGAGCAGAGTTTGCAGAGTGAGGTGCAGAAGGACTGTAACAGAGAGCAAAATTTTGAGACTGTGGTGCAGAAGGACTGATACAGAAAGCAGAGTTTTGAGACTGGGGTGTAGAAGGACTGTTGCAGAGAGCAGAGTTTGGAGACTGGGTTGCAGAATGACAGTTGCAGAGAGCAGATGTTTGAGACTGGGGTGCCAAAGGACTGTTGCAGAGAACAGAGGATGGAGACTGGGGTGCAGAAAAACTGTTGCAGAAAGCAGAGGTTACAGACTGAGTTGCAGAAAGACGGTTACAGAGGGCAGAGTTTCGAGACTGTGGTTTAAACCACTGATATAGAAAGTACAGGTTAGAAACTGAGGTGCATAAGGACCCTTACAGAGAACAGAGATTGGCGACTGTAATACAAAAGGACTGTTACAGAGAGCTGAGTTTGGAGTCTAGGTTGCAGAAGAACCGATGTAGAGAACAGAGTTTGGAGACTGGGGTGCAGAAGAACCGTTGGGGAGATCAGAGTATGAAGACTTGGGTGTAGAAGGACTGTTGCAGAGAGCAGTGATTGGAGACTGAGTTACAGAAGGACTGTTACAGAGAACAGAGTTGTGAGACTGGGGTTCAGATGGATTATTGCAGAGAGCAGAGTTTTCAGACTGAGGTACAGAAGAACTGTTGCAGGAAGCAGATGTTGGAGACTGGGGTTCACAAGGACTGTTGCAGCTAGCAGAGGTTTCACACTGGGATGCAGAAGGATCGTTGCAGAGAGCAGAGGTTGGAGACTGAGGTGCAGAAGGATTGTTACAGAGAGCAGATGTTGGAGACTGGGGTGCAGTAGGAATGTTGCAGAGAGCAGAGGTTTAGACTGGGATTTAGAAGGAGTGTTGCAGAGATTAGAGGTTGGAGATTGGGTTCAAGAAGGACTGTAGCAGAGAGCAGAGGTTGGAGACTAAAGTGCAGAAGGACAGTAAAACAGAGCAGAGGTTTGAGACTGGGGTGCAGACGGAATAACACAGAAAGCAGAGGATGGAGACTCGGGTGCAGAAATCTTTTACAGAGAGCAGAGGTTGTAGAATGCAGTACAGAAGGACTGTTACACAGTGCAAAATTTGGAGACTGGGGTGGATAATGACTGTTGCAGAGAGCAGATGTTGGAGACTGGGGTACAAATGGACTGTTGCAGAGAGCATATGATCGAGACTGGGATGCAGAGGGACTGTTGCAGAGAGCAGAGGTTGCAGACTGAGTTGCAGAAGGACGGATACAGAGGGGCAGAATTTGGTGACTGTGTTCAAAGCGACTGATACAGAAAGCAGAAGTTGGATACTGGGGTGCATAAGGACCCTTACAGAGAACAGAGGTTGGAGACTGTGGTACAGAAGGACTGTTTCAGAGATCAGAGGTTGAAGACTGGAGTGAAGAAGAACTAATGTATAAAACAGAGTTTTGAGACTGGGGTGCAGAAGGATCTTTGGGGCGTTCAGAGTATGGAGAATGGGGTGTAGAAGGACTGTTGCATAGAGCAGAGGTCGGAGACTGTGGTGTAGAAGGACTGTTTAAGAGAGCAGATGTTAGAGACTTGTGCCGAAGAAGGAATGTTGCATAGAGCAGAGATTGGAGATTGAGGTACAGGAGGACTGTTACAGAGAGCATAGGTTGGAGACTGGTTGCAGATGGAGGATTACAGAGAGAAGAGTTTTCAGACTAAAGTACAGAAGAACTGTTGCACAAAGCAGGTGTTGGAGACTGGGGTTCAAAAGGACTCTTGCAGAGATCAGAGGTTTGAGACTGGGGTGCAGAAGGATCGTTGCAGAGAGCAGAGGTTGGAGACTTATATGCAGAAGGAATTGTTGATGAGAGCAGAGTTTTCGAGACTGGGGTGCAGAAAGACTTTTACAGACAGCATAGTTTTGAGACTGGGGTGCAGAAGGAATGTTGCAGAGAGCAGAGGTAGGAGACTGGGGTTCAGATGGACTTTTGCTGAAACAGAGGTTGGAGACTGAGGTGCAGAAAGACTGTTAAAGAGAGCAAAGGTTGGATACTGGGGTGCAGAAGAACAGACAAAGAAAGCAGATTTAGAGACTGGGGGGCAGAAAGACCATTACAGAGAGCAGAGTTTGGAGACTCTGGTACAGAAGGACTGTTACAGAGAGCAGAGTTTGGAGACTGGGGTGTAGAAGGACTGTTGCAGAAAACAGAGGTTGGAGACTGGGGTGCAGAAAGACCATTGCAGAGAGAAGAATTGAAGATAGGTTCCAGAAGGAACTGTTACAGCGAGCAGGGGTTGGAGACTGGTGTGCGGAAGGATCTTATAGAGAGCAGAGATAGGAAACTGGGGTGCAGATGGACTATTTTATAGAGAAGAGGTAGGAGACTGGGGTGCAGAAGGATCGCTACAGAGAGTAGGCTTGGAGACTGGGGTCCAGAAGGGCTCTTACAGCGAGCAGAGGTTTAGAGACTGGGATGCAGAAGGCCTGTTTCAGAGAGCAGAGGTTGGACACTGGGGTGCAGAAGGACTGTTACAGAGAGCACAGTTTGCAGAATGGGTTTCAGAATGTCTTACAGAGTGCAGAGGTAGGAGACAGAGGTACAGAAAGACTGTTACAGAGAGCAGAGGTTGGAGACTTGGGTACAGAGGAATTGTTGCAGAGAGCAGATGTTGGAAACTGGGGTGCAGAATTATCGTTGCAGAGAGCAGAGGTTGGAGACTGGGGTGCAGATGGAGTGATACAGACAGCAGAGGTTGGAGACTGGGGTGCAGAAGGCCTGTTACAGAGCAGAGTTTTGAGACTGGGGTGCAGAAAGATCTTACAGAGAGCAGAGTTTGGAGACTGAGGTGCAGAACACTGTTACAGAGAGTCAGAGGTTGGAGACTGACGTGAGAAGGACACTTGCAAAGAGCAGAGGTTGGAGACTGAGGTGCAGAATTATAGTTACAAAGAAAAGAGGTTGGATATTAAGGTTCAAAAGGACTGTTACAGAGAGCAGAGTTTGGAGACTGGGGTGGAGAAGGACTGTTGTAGAGAGCAGATGCTGGAGACTGGGTGCAAAAGGAAAGCTGCAGAGAGCAGAGATGGAGACTGGGGAGCAGAAGTATCCTTGGGGCGAGCAGAGTATGGAGAATGGGTGTAGAAGGACTGTTACAAAGAGCAGAGTTTGAAGACTAGAATTTAGAAGGACTTTTTCAGAGAGCAGACGTTGGAAACTTGGGTGAGAAGAACTGTTGCATAGAGTCGAGGATGGAGACTGAGATGAAGAAGACGTTTACAGAAAGCAGAGTTTGATGACTGGGGTGCAGAAGGACAGTTACAGAGATCAGAGTTGGAGACTTGGTTGCAAAAGAATCTTACAGAGAGCAGAGGTTGGAGAATGAGGTACAGAAGGACTGTTAGAGAGAGAAGAGGTTGGAGACTGAGGTACAGAAGGATCGTTGGAGAGAGCAGTGTTTGGAGACTGTGTGCAGAAAGACTTTTTCTTGGAGCAAAGGTGGAGACTGGGGTGCAGAAGGACTTTTACGAGAACACAGGTTAAAGACTGAGGTGCAGAAAAACTGTTGCAGAGAGCAAAGATAGGAGAAGGGGTGCAGAAGGAGTGTTGCAGAGAGCAGAAGTTGGAGACTGAGGTGCAGAAGGACCCTTACAGAGAGCAGAGGTTGGAGACAGGTGTGTAGAGGAATCTTACAGGGAGTATAGGTTGGAGACTGGGTGCAAAAGGACTGTTGCTGAGAGCAGAGGTTGGAGACTGGGGTGGAGAAGGATCATTGAAGTGAGAAGAGTTTGGAGACTTGGTGCAAAAGGCCTGTTACATAACCACAGAGGTTAGAGACTGGGGTGAAGAAGGCCTGTTACAGGGACAGTTCTTTAAGACTGGGATGCAGAAGGACAGTTACAGAGATCAGAGGTTTGGAGACTGGGTTGCAAAATATCTTACAGAGAGCAGAGTTCAGAGAATGAGGTACAGAAGGACTGTTAGAGAGAGCAGAGGTTGGAGACTGAGGTGCAGAAGGCTTCTTGGAGAGAGCAGTGTTTGGAGACTGCAGTGCAGAAGGACTGATACCGAAAGCAGAGGTTTAAGACTGGGTGCAGAAGGATCCTTACAGAGAACAGAGGTTGGAGACTGAAGAGACTCTTACAGAGAGCAGACGTTGGAGGACTGGGGTGCAGAATGACTATTGTAGAGAACAGATGTTGGAGACTGGTTTACAGAAGGACCATTGCAGAAAGTAGAGGTTGGAGACTGGGTTTCAGAAGGATCTTACAGAAAGCAGAATTTGACACTGAGGTGCAGAAGAACTGTTGCAGAGAGAAGAGTTTGATGATTGGGGCGCTGAAGGACTGTAGCAGAGAGCAGAGGTTGGAGTCTGAGGATCAGGAAAGACTGTTACAGAGAGCACAGGTTAGAGACTTGAGTACAGAAGGACTGATACAGAAAGCAGAGTTTGGAGACTGGGTGCAGAAGGACCTTTACCGAGAGTAGAGGTTTAGATTTCAGTACAAAAGAACTGTTAAAGAGAGCAGAGGTTGGAGACTGGGGTGGAGAAGGACTGTTGCAGAGAGCAGAGCATGGAGACTTGGGTGCAGAAGACTCTTACAGAGAGTAGAGTTTGAAGACTGGTTGCAGAAGGACTGTTTCAGAGAGTAGAGGTTGCAGAGTGAGGTGCAGAATGACGGTTACAGAGAGCAGAGTTTGGAGACTGTGGTCAAGAAAGGACTGTTATAGAAAGTAGAGGTGGAGACTGGGTTGCAAAAGGACCCTTACAGAGAACAGAGGTTGGAGACTGCAGTACAGAAGGACTTTTGTAGAGAACAAGGTTGGAGACTGGGGTGCAGAGGTACCAATGCAGAGAGCAGAAGTTGGAGCCTGGGGTGCAGATGGACAGAGAGCACAGGTTGGAGACTGAGGTGTAGAAGGTGTGTTACAGAGAGCAGAGTTTGGAGACTGAGGTGCAAAAGTACTGTTACAGAAAGCAGAGGTTAAAAATTGGGGTGTAGAAGGACTGTTACAGAGAGCAGAGGTTGGAGACTGTGGTACAGAAGGACTGTTACACAGAGCAGATCTCAGAGACTTGGGAGCAGCAGGACTGTTGCAGAGGACAGAAGTTTGAAACTGGGGAGGAGAAGGAATGTTACAGAGAGCAGAGTTCAAAAACTGGAGTGCAGAAGGATCTTACAGAGAGCAGAGTCTGGAGACTGTGGTGCAGAAGGACTGTTGCAGAGAGCAGAAGTTGGAGACTGGGGTCCAGAAGGATCGTTGCAGAGACCAGATTGTAGAGACTGAGTTGCAGATGGACTGTTACAGAGAGAAGAGTTGGAAGACTGAGGTGAAGAAGGACAGTTACAGAGAGCAGAATTTGGAGACTGGTGTTCAGAAAAACTTTTACAGAGAGCAGAGGTTTGAGACTGGGGTTCAGATGGATCTTACAGAGAGCAGAGTTTGGAGACTGGGGGTGCAAAAGGACTGTTGCAGAGAGCAGAGTTTGAGGACTGGAATGCAGAAGGACTGTTTCAGATAGCAGAGGTTGAAAACTGGGGTGTAGAAAGAATGTTGCAGGGAGCAGGTTTTGGAGACATGAGTGCAGAAGGACTGTTGCAGAGAGTAGAATTTGGAGACTGAGGTTCAGAAGGACTGTTGCAGATAGCAGAGGTTGGAGACTGGGGTGCAGAAGGACTGATACATAAAGCAGAGGTTGGGGTATGAGGTTCAGAAGGACCATTACAGACAGCAGAGTTTGGAGACTGCAATACAGGAGGACTGTTACAGAGACCAGAGGTTGGAGACTGGAGTGGAGAAAAACTGTTTCAGAGTGCAGACTTTGGAGACTGGTGTGCAGAAGAACTGTTGCAGAGAGTAGTTAGGAGACTGAGATGAGGAAACACTGTTAAAGATAGCAGAGTTTGGACACTGGGGTTCAGAACAACTGATACTAAGAGAAGAGTTTGGAGACTGGGGTGCAGAAGGCTGTTACAGAGAGCAGAGTTTGGAGACTGGGTACAGAAGGGCTGTTACAGAGAGCAGATTTTGGAGACTGGGTTGCAGAAGATTATTACGTAGAGCAGAGTTTGGAGACTGTGGTGCAGAAAGATTGTTACAGAGAGCAGAGGGTGGAGACTGGTGTGCAGAAGGATCATTGCAGAGAGCAGAGGTTGGAGACTTGGGAGCAGAAAGACGGTTGCCAACAGCAGATGTTGGAGACATGGAATGCAGAAGGATCATTGCAGAAAGCAAAGATTGGAAACTGGGTTGCAGAAGGACTGTTACACAGAGCAGATGTTGAAGACTGGAGTGTAGAAGGACTGCTGCAGAGAGCAGAGGTTGGAGACTGGGGTGCAGAAGGACTGTTCCACAGAGCAGACGTTGAAGACTGGAGTGTAGAAGGACTGTTACAGAGAGCAGAGGTTGGAGACTGGGGTGCAGAAGGACTGATACAGAAAGCAGAGGTTGGAGACTTGGGTCGAGAATGAACCTTACAGAGAGCAGAGGTTGGAGACTGCAGTACAGATGGACTGTTACAGAGAGCAGAGTTTGGAGACCAGAGTACAGAAGGACTGTTGTAGAGTGCAGAGGTGGGAGAATGAGATGAAGTAGGACTGTTTCAGAGAGTAGATGTTAAAGACTTGGGTGCAGAAAAACTGTTGCAGTGAGCAGAAGTTGGAGACTGGGGTGCAAAAAAATTTTTACAGAGAGCAGTGTTTTGAGACTGGGGTGAAAAACGACTGTTACAGAGATCAGATTTGAAGATTGGGGTGCAGAAGAATCTTACAGAGGGCAGAGATTTGAGATTGGGGTGCAGAGGAACTGTTGCACTGAGCAGAGGTTGGAAACTGGGGTGCAGAAATACTGTTACAGAGAGCAGAGATTGGAGACTGTGTTGCATAAATATCTTACATAGAGCAGAGGTTGGAGACTGGGGTGCAGAAAGATTTTTGCAGGGAGCAGAGGTTGGAGACTGACATGCTGAAAGACTCTTGCAGACAACAGAGGTTGGAGAATGGGGTGCAGAAGGACCATTGCAGAAAGCAGATGTTGGAGACTGAGGTGCAGAAGGATTGTTACAGAGAGCAGAAATCGGAGAGTGGGGTGAAGATGGACTGTTACGGAGATCAGAGTTTGGAGCCTGGGGTGCAGAAGGATCTTTCAGAGTGCAGAGGTAGGAGACTGTGGTGAAGATGAACTGTTGCACAGAGCAGAGGTTTGAGACTGGGGTGCATAAGGACTGTTAAAGAGAGCTGAGTTTTGAGACTTTGTTGCAGAAAGTTCTTACATAAAGCAGATGTTGGAGACTGAGGTGAAGAAGAAATGATACCCAGAGCAGAGTTTGGATACTGGGGTGCAGAAGTACTGTTGCCGAGACCAGAGGTTGGAGACTGTCCTGCAGAAAGACCGTTGCAGAGAGCAGAGGTTTGATACTGGAGTGGACAAGGAATGTTACAGAGAGCAGAGTTTGGAAACTGGGGTGTAGAAGGATCTTACAGAGAGCAGAGGTTGGAGACTGGGGTTCAGCAGGACAGTTACAGAGAGCAGAGGTTGGAGACTGAGGTGGAACAAAAGTGTTACAGAGAGCAGAGCTTGGAGACTGGGGTGCACAAGGATCCTTTCAGAGATCAGAGTTTTCAGATTGGTGTACACAAGGACTGTTGAACAGAGCAGATGTTGGAGACTGGGGTGCAGAAGGATCATTGCAGAGAGCAGAGGCTAGAGACTGGGGTGCAATAAGACCATTGCAGAGGTCAGAGTTTGGGAACTGAGGTGCAGAAAGATTGTTACAGAGAACAGAAGTTGGATACTGGGGTGCAGAAGGACAGTTGCAGAGAGCATAGGTTGGAAACTGGGGTTTAGAAAGACTGTGGCAGATAGCAGAGGTTGTAGACTGGGGTGCAGAAGGACTGTTACAGAGAGCAGATTTTGGAGACAGGGTTTCAGAAGGATCTTACTGAGAGCAGAGATTGGAGACTGAGGTGGAACAAGACTGTTACAGAGAGCAGAGATCAAAGACTGGGGTGCAGAAGGATCATTGCAGAGAACTGAGTTTTCAGACTGAGGTGCAGAAGGACTGTTGCAGAGAGCACATGTTAGAGACTGGGGTGCAGAAGGACTGTTGCAGAGAGCAGAGTTTGGAGACTGGGGTGCAGAAGAATCTTTGCAGAGAGTAGAGGTTTGAGACTGGGGTGCAGAAGGACTGTTACAGAGAACAGAGGTTGAAGACTGCGGTGCAGAAGGCCTGGTATAGAGAGCAGAGTTTGGTGAAAGGATGCAAAACGACAGTTACAGAGGGCAGAGTTTGGAGACTGGTTTGCAGAAGGATCTCACAGAGAGCAGAAGTTGGAGACTGAGGTGCAGAAGGACTCTTACAGAGAGTATACGTTGAAGACTGACGTGCAGAAGGACCATTGCAGAGATCAGAGGTGGAGACAGAGGTGCAGAAGGATTGTTACAGAGAGAAGAGTTTTGAGACTTGGGTGCAGAGGACTGTTGAAGAGAGCAGAATTTGGAGACTGTGGTTCAGAATAACTGTTACAGAGAGTAGAGTTTTGAGACTGGGATTCAGAAGGACTGATACAGAAAGCAGAGTTTGGAGACTGGGGTGCAGAAGGACCATTGCAGAGAGCAGAGTTTGAAGACTGCCATACAGAAAAACTGTTACAGAGAGCAGAGGTTTGAGAATGGTTTATAGAAGAATTGTTTCAGAGTGTAGATGTTGGCGACTGGGGTTTAGAAGAACTGTTGCTGAGAGCAGAGTTTGGAGCCTGGGGTTCAGAAGAACTGTCACAGAGAGCAGAGGTTAGAGACAAAGGTGCAGAAAGAATGTTACAGAGAGCAAAGGTTGGAGACTGTGGTGCAGAATTACTGATACAGAAAGCAGAGGTTGAGACTGGGGTGATGAAGGATTGTTGCAGAGAGCAGACGTTGGAGACTGGGGTGCAGAAGGATCGTTGCAGTGTGTAGATTATAATAACTGGGGTATAGAAGGACTGTTCTAAAGAGCAGAGGTTGGAGACTGGGGTGCAGAAGGACTGTTGCAGAGAGCAGTTGTTTAAGACTGAGGTGCAGAAAAACTGTTACAGAGAGCAGTGTTTGGAGACTGGTGTGCAAAAGGACTGATACTGAGTGTAGAGTTTGGAGAATGGGGAGCAGAAGGATCTTACAGAGAGGAAAGTTTGGAGACTGGGGTGCGGAAGGATTGTTGCAGAGAGCAGACGTTGGAGTCTGGGGTGCCGAAGGCCTTTTGCAGAGAGCAGTTGTTGAAGACTGAGGTGCAGAAAAACTGTTACAGAGAGCAGTGTTTGGAGACTGAGGTGCAGAATGACTGTTTAAGAGAGCAGTGTTAGGAGACTGGGGTGCAGAATGACCATTACAGAGAACAGAGGTTGGAGACTGTGGTACAGAAGTACTGTTAAAGAGAGCAGAAGTTGGAAACAGATGTGTAGAATTATCTTACAGAGAGCAAAGGTTGGAGACTGGCATGCAATAGGACTGTTGCAGAGAGCAGAGGTTGGAAAATGGGGTGCAGAAAGATCATTGCCGAGAGAAGAGTTTGATGACTGAGGTGCAGAAGACCTGTTACACAGAACAGAGCTTGGAGACTGGGGAGCAGAAAGCTTGTAACATAGAGCAGCGTTTGGTGACTGGGTGGCATAAGGATCTTACAGAGTGCAGAGGTTCCTGACTGAGGTGCTGAAGGACTGTCAGAGAGAGATGAGGTTGTAGACTTGGGTCCACAAAGATTGTTGTAGAGAGCTGAGTTTTCAGAATGAGGTTTAGAAAAACTGTTGCAGAGAGCAGATGTTGGAGACTCGGGTGCAGAAGAACTGTTGCAGAGAGCAGAGTTTGGAGACTTGGGTGTAAAAGGATCGTTGCAAAGAGCAGAGGGTGGAGACTGGGGAGCCGAAGGACTGTTACAGACAGCAGATTTTGGAGACTGGTGTGCAAAAGGACTGTTACAGAGACCAGATATTGAAGACTGAGGTGCAGAAAGACCTTTGCAAAGAGAAAAGGTTGGAGACTGAGGTGCAGAAGGACTGTTGCAGAGTTTAGAGGTTAAAGACTTCGGTGTAGAAGGACTTTTGGAGAGACCAGAGGTTGGAGATTGGGGTGCCAAAGGACTGTTGCAGAGAGAAGACGTTGGAGACTGAGGTGCAGAAGGACTGTTACAGAGAGCAGAGGTTGGAGACTTGAATGCAGAAGGACTGATAGAGAAAGCAGAGGTTTGAGAGTGGGGTGCAGAAGGACCATATCAGAGAGAAGAGTTTGGAAACTGCAGTACAGAAGAAATGTTACAGAGAGCAGAGGTTGGAGACTGGGTTGCAGAAGTCCTGTTACAGAGAGCAGAGTTTGGAGAATGTTGTGCAGAAGGACTGTTACATAGTGCAGAGTTTAAATACTGGGTTGTAGAAGTATCTTACAGAGAGCAGAGTTGGGAGAATGAGGTGCAGAAGGACTGTTACAGAGAGCAGAATTAGGAGACTGGCGTGCAGAAGGGTGGTTTAAGGGAGCAGAGTTTTCAGACTGAGGTTCAGAAAGACTGTTGCAGAGAGCAGGTGTTCGAGACTGGGGTGCAGAAGGACTGCTGCAGATAGGAGAGTTTGAAGACTGGGGTGCAGAAGGACTGTTATAATGAGCAGAGTTTGGAGACTGGGTTGCTGAAGGATCTTACAGAGAGCAGAGTTTGGAAACTGAGGTGCAGGTGGACTGTTACAGAAAGCAGTGGTTTGAGACTGGGGTGCAGAAGGATCGGGCAGAGAGCAGAGGTTTCAGACTGAGGTCAAGAAGGACCGTTACAAAGAGCAGACTTTGGAAACTGAGGTGTAGAAGGACTGTTACACATAAAAGAGTTTGGAGACTCAGGTGCAGAAGGACTGTTTGAAGAAGCAGAGTTTGGAAATTGGGGTGTAGAAAGACTGTTACAGAGAGCAGAGGTTGGATACTGCGGTATAGGACTGTTACCGAGAGCAGAAGTTGGAGACTGGGGTGCAGAAGGATTCTTACATAGAGCACAGGTTGGAGACTGAGGTGCACATAGTTAGATACAGAGAACAGAGGTTAGAGACTGGGGTTCAGACAGACTGATACAGAAAGCAGAGGTTGAATACTGGGGTGTAGAAGGACTCTTACAAAGAGCACAGGTGGAGACTGCGGTACAGAAGGACTGTTACAGAGAGCAGATTTTGGAGTCTGGGAAGCAGAAGTACTATTTCAGTGGACAGAGGTTAGAGACTAGGGTGGAGAAATAATGTTACCAAGAGCAGAGTCTGGAAACTGGAGTGCAGAAGGATATTAGAGAGAGCAGAGGTTGAAGACTGTGGTGCAGAAGGACTGTTGCAGTGAGCAGATGTTGGAGACTGGATTCCAGAAAAATTGTTGCAGAGAGCAGAGTTTGGAGACTGGGGTGTAGAAGTACTGTTGCAGAGAGCAGATATTGGAGACTGGGGTTCAGAAGGACTGTTCCAGAGAGCAGAGTTTGATGACTGGGGTAAAGAAGGACAGTTACAGAGAGCAGAGTTTGGAGACTGGGGTTCAGATGAATCTTACAGAGAGCAGAGAGTGGAGACTGGAGTGCAAAGGACTGTTGCAAAGAGCAGATGTTTTAGACTGGGGTAGAGAAGAATCATTGAAGAGAGAAGAGGTTGGAAACTGGAGTGCAGAAATCCTGTTACAGAGAGCAGAGTTTAAAGACTGTTGTGCAGAACGACTGTTACAGAGTGCAAAGTTTAAAGACTGGGGTGCAGAAGGACTGTTACAGAGAGCAGAAGTTGAAAACTGGGGTTCAGATGGATAATACAGAGAGCAGAGTTCGGAGACTAGAGTGAAAAGGACTGTTGCAGAGAGCAGATGTTGGAGACTGGGGTGGAGAAGAATCGTTGCAGAGAGAAGAGGTTGGAGACTGGAGTGCAGAAGTCCTGTTACAGAGAGCAGAGTTTAAAGACTGTTGTGCAGAACGACTTTAACAGAGTGCAAAGTTTAAATCTGGGGTGCAGAAGGACTGTTACAGAGAGCAGAGGTTGAAGACTAGGGTTCAGATGGATCTTACAGAGAGCAGAGTTTGAAAACTGAAGTGCAGAAAGATCTTAAAAAGTGCAGAGGTTGGAGACTGTGGTGCATAAGGACTGTTGCAGAGAGAAGACGTTGGAGACAGGGGTCCAGAAGGATCATTGCAAAGAGCATAGTTTGGAGACTGAGGTTCAGAAAGACTGCTGCAGAAAGCAGATGTTGGAGACTGGGGTGCAGAAAGAATATTGCAGAGAGCAGATTTTATAGGCTGGCATACAGAAGGACTTTTACATAGAGCAGAGGTTGGAGACTGAGGTGCAAAAGGACTGTTACAGAGATCAGAGTTTGGAGACTGGGGTGCAGAAGAATTGTTACAGAGAGCAGAGGTTGAAGACTGGGGTTTAGATGGATCTTACACAGAGCTGATGTTGGAGACTGGGGTGGAGAAAAATTGTTGCAGAGAGAGGAGGTTGGAGAATTGAGTGCAGAAGGCCTGTTACAGAGAGCAGAGGTTTGGGACTGTTGTGCAGAAGGATTGTTACAGAGTGCAAAGTTTAATGACTGGGTTGCAGAAGGATCTTACAGAGAGCAGAGTTGGGAGACTGAGGAGAAGAAGGACTGTTACAGAGAGCAGAGGTAAAACACTGGGTTGAAGAAGGGTCATTGCAGAGAGCAGAGCTTTCAGACTGAGATGCAGAAGAACTGTTGCAGAGAGCAGATGTTGGGGAATGGGATGCAGAAGGACTGTTGGGGAGAGCAGATGTTGGTAACTAGGGTGCAGAAGGACTGTTGTAGTGAGCAGAGGTTGGAGAATATGCTGCAGAATGACTGTTGCAGAGAGCAGAGTTTAGAGACTGATGTGTTGAAGTCCTGCTACAGAGAGCCGAGATTGGAGACTTGGATGTAGAAGGACTGTTACACAGAGGAAATGTTGGATACAGGCGTGCAGAAGGATCTTACAGAGAGCAGAATTTGGAGACTGTGGTGCAGAAGAACTTTTGCAGAGATCAGAGGTTGGAGACTGGGGTGAACTAAAATCATTGCAAAGAGCAGAGGTTTGAGACTGGGGTGCAGAAGGATTGTTTCAGAGAGAAGATTTTGGAGACTGAGGTGCAGAAGGCCTGATACAGAGAGAGGACTTTGGAGACTGGCGTGCAGAAGGCCTGTTATAGAGAGGAGAGGGTGGAGATTGAAGTGCAGCTGGACTGTTATATAGAGCAATGTTTTGAAACTGGGGTGCAGAAGGATCGTGTAGAGAGAAGAGGTATCAGACTGATGTGCAGAAGGACTGTTACAGAAAGTAGAGGTTGGAAATTGGGGTGCAAAAGGACCGTTACAGAGACCAGAGTTAGGAGACTGCAGTATAGAAAAACTGTTACAGAGAGCAGAGGTTGGAGACTGGGGTGAAGAAGGAATAATACAGAGAGCACAGGTTGGAGACTGAGGTGCAGAATGATAGATACAGAGAGCAGAGGTTTGAGACTGAGGTTCAGAACGACTGATACAGAAAGCAGTATTTGGAGACTGGGGTGCAGAAGGCCCGTTATGGAGAGCAGTGGTTAGAGAGTGCGGTACAGAAGGACTGTTACAGAGAGCATATGTTGGAGACTGCAAGCAGAAAGACTGTTGCAGAGGACAGAGGTTGGAGACTAAGGTGCAGCAGGACACTTGCACAAAGCAGAGGATAAAGACTGGGGAAGAGAAGGAATGTTACAGAGAACAGAGTTTAGAATCTGGAGTGCAGAAGGATCTAACAGAAACCAGAGTTTGGAGACTGTGGTGCAGAAGGACTTTTGCAGAGAGAAGTGATTGGAGACTGAGGTGCAGAAGTCCTGTTACATAGAGTTTGGAGACTGGTGTGCAGGAGGCTGGTTTAAAGAAGCAGAGCTTGGAAACAGGGGTGAAGAAGGATCTTACAGAGAGCAGAAGTTGGAGACTGAGGTGCAGAAGGACTCTTGTAGAGATCAGAGGTTGGAGACTCGGGTGCAGAAGTATCATTGCAGAGAGGAGAGGTTGGGGACTGGGGTGCAGAATGACTGTTGCAGAGAGCATATTTTAGAAACTGGGGTGGAGAAGACTGTTATACAGAGCAGAGTATGGAGACTGGGGTGCAGAAGGCCTGTTACAGAGAGCAGAGTTTGGAGACTGGGGTGCAAAAGTACAGTTACAGAGTGCAGTTTAAAGACTTGGTGTCAGAAGGATCTTACAGATAGCAGATTTGGAAGACTGAGGTGTAGAAGGACTGTTAAAGAGAGCAGAGGTAGGAGACTGGGGTGCAGAAGTGTCGTTGCAGAGAGCAGAGTTTTCAGACTGAGGTGTAGAAGAACTGTTGCAGAGAGCAGATGTTGGTAAGTAGGGTGCAGAAGGACTGTTGTAGAGAGCAGACGTTGGGGACTGGGGTGCAGAAGGACTGTTGCAGAAAGCAGACATTGGAGACTGACTTGCGGAGGTCCTGTTACAGAGAGCAGAGGTTGGAGACTCGGAAGCAGAAAGACTGTTACAGCGAGCAGTGTTTAAGGACAGAAGTGAAGAAGGATCATTTCAGAGCACATAATTTTCAGACTGAGGTGCAGAAGGACTGTTGCAGAGAGCAGTTGTTGGAGACTTGGGTGCAGAAGGACTGTTTCAAAGAAGAGAAGTTGGAGACTGGAGTGAAAAAGAATCGTTGTAGAGAGCAGAGGTTTGAGACCGGGGTGCAGAAGGACTAGTACAGAGAACAGAGGTTGAAGACTGGGGTGCAGAATGCTTGTTACAGAGAGAAAGGTTTGGAGAAAGGGTGCAGAAGGACTGTTACAGAGGGAAGAGTTTGGAGACTGGTTGCCTAAAGATCATACACAGAGCAGAGGTTGGAGCCTGAGGTGCAGAACGACTGTTACACACAGTAGAGGTTGAAGACTGAGGTGCAGAAGGATTGTTACAGAGAGCAGATTTTGGAGACTGGGATTCAGAAGGACTGTTGCAGATAGCAGAGGTTGGAGACTGTGGTGTAGAAGGACTGTTTGAGGGAACAGAGTTTGGAGACTTGGTTGCAGAAGAAATGTTGCAGAGAGCAGAGTTTGGAGACTGAGATGCAGATGGACTGTTACAGAGATCACCGGTTGGAGACTGGGGTGCAGAAGGACTGATAGAGAAAGAAGAGTTTGGAGACTGTGGTGAAGAAGGAAAATTACAGAGAGCAGACTTTAAAGACTGCAGTACAGGAGGCCTGTTACAGAGAGCAGAGGTTGGAGACTGGGGTTGAGAAGGACTATTTCAGAGTGCAGATATTTGAGACTGGGGTGCAGAAGAACTGTTGCAGAGAGAAGAGGTTAGAGACTGGGTTGCAGAAGAACTGTAACAGAGAGCAGAGTTTGGAGACTGAGGTTCAGAGGGAATGTTACAGAGAGCAGAGGTTGGAGACTGGGTTGCAGAAGTACTGATACAGAGAGCAGAGGTTTAAGACTGTGGTGCAGAAGGACCTCTAGAGAGAGCAGAGTTTGGAGACTGCAGTACAGAAGGACTGTTAAAGTGAGCATACGTTGGAGACTAGGGTACCGAAGGACTGTTTTAGAGAGCAGATGTTGGAAACTGTGGTTCAGAAGGACTGTTGCAGAGAACAAAGGACTGATATAGAGAATCGGGTGTAGAAGGACTTTTGCAGAGAGCACATGTTGGAGACTGAGGTGCAGAAGGATCTTACAGAGAGAAGAGGTTGGAGACAGGGGTGCAGAAGTACTGTTGGAGAAAGCAGATGTTGGAGACTGAGGTGCAGAAGGACTGTTATAGAGAAGAGGTTGGAGATTGGGAGAAGAAAGACTGTTACTGAGAACAGAGGTTGGATACTCATGTGCAGCAGTACCGTTGCAGAAAAAAGAGGTTGGAGACTGGGGTAGAGATGGAATATTCCTGGGAGAAGAGTTTTGAAACTGTGGTGCAGAAGGATTTTACATAGAGCAGAGGTTGGAGACAGGGGTGCAGGAGGACTGTTGCATAGAGCAGAAGTTGAAGACTGGGGTGCAGAAGGATGGTTGCAGAGAGCAGAAGTTGGAGACTGGGGTGCAGAAGGTTTTTTGCAGGGAGCAGACATTGCAGACTGGGGTGAAAAAGGATCGTTGCAGACAGCAGAGGTTAGAGACTGGGGAGCAGAAGGACTGTTACAGAGAGTAGAGTTTGGATACTGAGGTGCAGATGAATCGTTGCTTAGAGCAGAGATTGATGACTGAGGTGCAAAAAGACTGTTGCAGAGAGCAGAGGTTCGAGACTGTGGTGCAAAAGGCCTGTTACAGTGATCAGAGGTCAGAGACTAGGGTGCAGAAGAACTGTTACAGAGAGCAGAGTTTTTAGACAAGGTTGCACAAGGATCTTACAGAGAGCAGAGTTTGTAGACCAAGGTGCAGCAGGACTGTTACTGAGAGTAGAGGTTGGTGACTAGGGTTCAGAAGGATTGTTGCAGAGAACAGAGTTTTCAGACTGAGGTGCAGAAAGACTTTTGCAGAGAGCAGATGTTGGAGATTAGGGTGCAGAAGGACTGTTGCAGAGAGCAGACTTTGGAGACTGTGGTGCAGAAGGTTTGTTTCAGAGAGCAGAATTTGAAGACTTGGCTTCAGAAGGATGGTTAGAGAGAGCAGAGGTTGGAGACTGTGGTGCAGAAGGACTTTTACTGAGAGCACAGGTTGGAGACTGAGGTGCAGAAGGACTGTTGCAGAGAGCAGACTTTGGAGACTGTGGTGCAGAAAAACTGTTGCAGAGAGCAAAGCTAGGAGACTGGGGTACGGAAGGAGTGTTCCAGAGAGCAGAAGTCTGAGACTGAGGTGCAGAAGGACCATTACAGAGAGCAGAAGTTGGAGACTTTGGTACAGAGGAGTGTTACAGAGAGAAGAGGTTGGAGAGAGGTGTGCAGAAGGATCGTTGCAGAGTGAAGAGGTTGGAGACGGGAATGACGAAGGACTGATATAGATAACAGAGTTTGGAGACTGGGCTTCAGAAGGCCTGTTACAGAGAGCAGAGTTTGGAGACTGGTGTGCAGAATGACTGTTACAGAGAGCAGAGGTTTAATACTGGGTTGCAGGAGGATTTTACAGAGAGCAAAGGTTGGAGACTGAGATGCAGAAGCACTGCTACAGAGAGAAGAGTTTGGAGACTGAGGTGCAGAAGGACCCTTGCTAAGACAAGAGGTTGAAGATTGGGGTGCAGAAGTCCCATTACAGAGAGCAGTGCTTGGAGACTGGTGTACAGAAGGACAGTTACAGAGAGCAGAGTTTAAAGACTGGGTTGCAAAAGGATCTTACAGAGAGCAGAGTTTGGTACTGAGGTACAGAAGGACTGTTACAGAGAGCAGATTTTGGAGACTGAGGTACAGAAGGACTGTTATAGAGACTGAGTTGCAGAAGGACTCTTATAGAGAGCAGAGGTTGGAGACTGGGTGCAGACGGAGTGATACAGAGACCAGAGCTTGTTGACTGGGGTGCAGAATGACTGTTGCAGAGAGCAAAGTTTGAGACTGAGGTGGAGAAAGACTGTCGCAGAGAGCAGATGTTAGAGACTGGGGGGCAGAATAACTGTTGTAATGAACAGAGGTTGAAGAATGGGGTGTAGAGGGATTATTGCATATAGCAGAGGTTGGAGACTGGATTTCAGAAGTAACATACAAAGAGGAGAGTTTGAACACTGAGGACCAGAAGGACTGTTGAAGAGAGCAGAGGTTGGAGATTGGGCCGCAGTAGGACTGTTGCAGAGAGCAGAGTTTGGAGTCTGAGGTGCAGAAGGACTGTTACAGAGAGCAAAGTTTAGAGACCGGGGTGCAGAAAAACTGATACAGAAAGCAGACTTTGGAGACTGGGGTGCAGAATGACCGTTACAGAGATAAGAGGTTGGAGACATCAGTACAGAAGGACGGTTACAGAGAGCAGAGTTTGGAGATTGGGGTGGAAAAAGAATATTGCAGAGTGTTAAGGTCTGTAGACAAGTCAAATTAACACGTGGTATTTTCCCAGAGAAATGTTATAGTTCGTAAACAAGTCTGGATGGTGCCTGGCAAAATGTCAGAGGGAGTGGTTTGAGAAGTAACAAAAGCGAGCCATTAAGTGTGGAGATTCCTTATTGGTTGACTGATGTATCTAGTTTATGCTAACTAAGATAAGCTGTGCAAAATGTATAAATAGCTCTGTTGTCCTACAATAAACGGCTCCTATTCCTGCTGCATCAACATACACAAGTTATTCGTCACCCCCCCCCCCCGGTTATTATGCTGCAGCCGGAATGCGGCAGATGGTGGTCCGTACGGGGAGCCCCGGGACCCTCGGGGGTAAGTAACGAAAAAAAAGCTGCCCGTCCATAGATAGGACGGGAGCAATCTGCTCGTCCCTAGGCAGATAGGGCGAGAGGAAAAATGGCCATTTCAAGAAAATGGAGAAGATTGATGCAGTATGTTTGTGTCTTGTTTTGTCTCAGTGTATTGTATTGTCTTTATGATGAAAATATGGAAGGGGTGAGAAGTAAATTGATAAGGGAAAGAGGCACCCCAATGGAACGGAGAATAATTAGGGCATGTGTTGATAAAAGCCCAGGAACTCTAGTAAGAAACAAAAAGAAAGTTCAGAAGAAGAAAGATTATCAGAAAAAAAGTTGCAGCAAAAGGCTATTACTAAATACTTTTCGTTACCGGAGGGTGCTTGAATCAGTGCAGCTGCTGCCATGTGCAGGAGGGAATCATGGTGTAGTAAGGAGTTTCCAAGCAGCGGCAGCCGGCTCTTCCCCGGGGAGCGGGACGCCATTGCAAGAGCCCAAATCTAGACCTGACCTGGAGGTACAGTCTTGCAGGCTCTTGCTCCCTGTGCCCAGTAGCAGTTTGAGTCCGGACACTCCTCGGACTCTCCCCGGGGCCATCTGTGGCTCCCAGGATGCTACAGGCAGAAGACGCTACCAGCATCCCTGATGTTTGGTCATTTTCAATGCCAATAACTAAGCTACAATGGTTCTCCCACACCTGGAAGCTAATGTGTAATGAGCACTATTAAGGCTTATTTCAAATGTAAAAAACCTTGAGATAATGTACTAAATTGTTCAGAAGGTTGTTTTCTTAGTGGAATGCTACAGGATTTTCTTTAGCCAGCATTGCAGAGTTCCTGCCTTCATCCCAGTGCCTGTGAAAACGAAAGAGGAAGAATTTCCAGTGTTGCTGAAAACCTGAAAACCAGAGGAGACTTTGGCTGAGAAACGGAGGAGACTTCGGATCAAGCTAGCTGCCTGCAGAACTTACCTGGACTGTGATTTAAGCTAGCTGGCTGCAGAACTTACCTGGACTGTGATTTAAGCTAGCTGCCTGCAGAACTTACCTGGACTATGATTTACCTGGACTGAGTTAATCTATTGAGAAACTGCTTTACTTGGACTGAGACAACAAACTGTAATGTACAACAAATTGTAACTTGATATCTTTGCTAACAGTGTCATTGCTGGTATAATTTTTCCAAGGGCTTCTTGCATGGAGCCATTAATTGGCTTGGTATTGTTACATTTTGTATCCTCACTTTCTGTTTGTAGCAGGTTATTTATGGTGTTTCTGTAAAAACCACTATGGTCGTTATTTAAATTAAACAAAAGGGGGAATTGTTAAGGTCTGTAGACAAGTCAAAATAACATGTGGTATTTTCCCAGAGAAATGTTACAGTTCGTAAACAAGTCTGGA
>NW_027523931.1:0-38700 GCF_052094955.1 Ictidomys tridecemlineatus | reverse complement strand
TCTAGCAGTTTGAAACTTGACACAATAAAGCAGTTTCAAGTTCTATATCTATGGATTGTTTGCTGTTGATGTAGCCGTAAGCAGAGACTGGCGAAAATCACTTTCATTGAAAGGGGTTGCCAAGCTTCCAAAAAACTACGAGTTGCCTGAAATCTCAGCAAACATTTTTTCACCCAATCTTGATGATTCTTTCAGGTAATGATCAGTACACCAAAACCATTTGGGTCACCAAATTTTGTTCTTCTAGGTTAAACCGTTCGTTTGCATTAACCGTTTTCATTTTTAGGTTTCACTCCTTTTTAACCTATATGGATACATGTATTTGGAACTCTAAATCAAACACGGTTTGTGCTAGCTCTTTGAAACTTGACACAATAAAGCAGTTTCAAGTTCTATCTGTATGGTTTGTTTGCTGTTCATGTAGCCCTAAGCAGAGACTGGCGAAAATCACGTTCATGGAAAGCAGTTGCCAAGCTTCCAAAAAAACTACGAGTTGCCTGAAATCTCAGCAAACATTTTTTCACCCAATCTTCATGATTCTTTCAGGTAATGATCAGTACACCAAAACCACTTGTCTCACCAAATTTCGTTCTTCTAGGTTAAACCGTTCGTTTGCAGTAACCATTTTCATTTTTAGGTTTCACTCTGTTTTCTCCTATAGAAATACATGTGTTTGGAACTCTAAATAAAACACGGTTGTGCTAGCTCTTTGAAACTTGACACAATAAAGCAGTTTCAAGTTATGTTTGTATGGTTTGTTTGCTGTTGATGTAGCCCTAAGCAGAGACTGGCGAAAATCACTTTCATGGAAAGGGGTTGCCAAGCTTCGAAAAAACTACGAGTTGCCTGTAATCTCAGCAAACAATTTTTCACCCAATCTTGATGATTCTATCAGGTAATGATCTGTACACCAAAACCACTTGTCTCACCAAATTTCGTTCTTCTAGGTTAAACCATTGGTTTGCAGTAACCGTTTTTATTTTTAGGTTTCACTCTGTTTTCTCCTGTAGGGATACATGTATTTGGAACTCTAAATCAAACACGGTTTGTGCTAGCTCTTTGAAACTTGATGCAATAAAGCAGTTTCAGGTTCTATCTGTATGGGGTGTTTGCTGTTGATGTAGCCCTAAGCAGAGACTGGCGAAAATCACGTTCATGGAAAGCGGTTGCCAAGCTTTCAAAAAACTACGAGTTGCCTGAAATCTCAGCAAACATTTTTCACCCAATCTTGATGATTCTTTCAGGTAATGATCAGTACACCGAAACCACTTGGCTCACCAAATTTCGTTTTTCTAGGTTAAACCGTTCGATTGCGTAACCGCTTTCATTTCTAGGTTTCACTCTGTTTTCTCCTATAGGGATACATGTATTTGGAACTCTAAATCAAACACGGTTTGTGCTAGCTCTTTGAAACTTGACACAATAAAGCAGTTTCCAGATCTATCTCTATGGTTTGTTTGCTGTTGATGTAGCCCTAAGCAGAGACTGGCGAAAATCACTTTCATGGAAAGGGGTTGCCAAGCTTCGAAAAAACTACGAGTTGCCTGAAATCTCAGCAAACATTTTTTCACCCAATCTTGATGATTTTCAGATAATGATCAGTACACTAATACCACTTGGCTCACCAAATTTCGTTCTTCTAGGTTAAACCGTTCGTTTGCAGTAACCGTTTTCATTTTTTGGTTTTACTCTGTGTTCTCCTATAGGGATACATGCATTTGGAACTCTAAATAAAACACGGTTTGTACTAGCTCTTTGAAACTTGACACAATAAAGCAGTTTCAAGTTCTATCTGTATGGTTTGTTTGTTGTTGATGTAGCCCTAAGCATAGACTGGCGAAAATCACATTCATGAAAATGGGTTGCCAAGCTTCCAAAAAACTACGAGTTTCCTGAAATATGAGCAAACGTTTTTTCACCCAATCTTGATGATTCTTTCAGGTAATGATCAGTACACCAAAACCATTAGGCTCACCAAATTTCGTTCTTCTAGGTTAAACCGTTCGTTTGCAGTAACCGTTTTCATTTTTAGGTTTCACTCCTTTTTAACCTATAGGGATACATGTATTTGTAACTCTAAATAAAACACGGTTTGTGCTAGCTCTTTGAAACTTGACACAATAAAGCAGTTTCAAGTTCTATCTGTATGGTTTGTTTGCTGTTGATGTAGCCCTAAGCAGAGACTGGCGAAATCACTTATATGAAAAGGGGTTGCCAAGCTTCCAGAAACTACGAGTTGCCTGAAATCTCAGCAAAACTTTTTTCACCCAATCTTGATGATTCTTTCAGGTTATGATCAGTACACCAAAACCACTTGGCTCACCAAATTTCGTTCTTCTAGGTTAAACCGTTCGTTTGCAGTAACCGTTTTCATTTTTAGGTTTCACTCTGTTTTCTCCTATAGAAATACATGTGTTTGGAACTCTAAATCAAACACGGTTTGTGCTAGCTCTTGGAAACTTGACACAATAAAGCAGTTTCAAGTTATGTTTGTATGGTTTGTTTGCTGTTGATGTAGCCCTAAGCAGAGACTGGCGAAAATCACTTTCATGGAAAGGGGTTGCCAAGCTTCCAAAAAACTACGAGTTGCCTGTAATCTCAGCAAACAATTTTTCACCCAATCTTGATGATTCTTTCAGGTAATGATCTGTACACCAAAACCACTTGTCTCACCAAATTTCGTTCTTCTAGGTTAAACCGTTGGTTTGCAGTAACCGTTTTTATTTTTAGGTTTCACTCTGTTTTCTCCTGTAGGGATACACGTATTTGGAACACTAAATCAAACACGGTTTGTGCTAGCTCTTTGAAACTTGATGCAATAAAGCAGTTTCAAGTTCTATCTGTATGGGGTGTTTGCTGTTGATGTAGCCCTAAGCAGAGACTGGCGAAAATCACGTTCATGGAAAGCGGTTGCCAAGCTTTCAAAAACTAAGAGTTGCCTGAAATCTCAGCAAACATTTTTCACCCAATCTTGATGATTCTTTCAGGTAATGATCAGTACACCGAAACCACTTGGCTCACCAAATTTCGTTTTTCTAGGTTAAACCGTTCGTTTGCAGTAACCACTTTCATTTTTAGGTTTCACTCTGTTTTCTCCTATAGGGATACATGTATTTAAACTCTAAATCAAACACGGTTTGTGCTAGCTAGTTGAAGCTTGACACAATGAAGCAGTTTCAAGTTCTATCTCTATGGTTTGTTTGCTGTTAATCTAGCCCTAAGCAGAGACTGGCGAAAATCACTTTCATGGAAAGGGGTTGCCAAGCTTCCAAAAAACTACGAGTTGCCTGAATTCTCAGCAAACATTTTTTCACCCAATCTTGATGATTCTTTCAGGTAATGATCAGTACACCAAAACCACTTGGCTCACCAAATTTCGTTCTTCTAGGTTAAACCGTTCGTTTGCAGTAACCGTTTTCATTTTTAGGTTTCACTCCGTTTTAACCTATAGGGATACATGTATTTGAAACTCTAAATCAAACACGGTTTGTGCTAGCTCTTTGAAACTTGACACAATAAAGCAGTTTCAAGTTCTATCTGTATGGTTTGTTTCCTGTTGATGTAGCCCTAAGCAGAGACTGGCGAAATCACTTACATAGAAAGGGGTTGCCAAGCTTCCAAGAAACTACGAGTTTCCTGAAATCTCAGCAAACCTTTTTCACCGAATCTTGATGATTCTTTCAGGTTATGATCAGTACACCAAAACCACATGGCTCACCAAATTTCGTTCTTCTAGGTTAAACCGTTCGTTTACAGTAACCGTTTTCATTTTTAGGTTTCACTCTGTTTTAACCTATAGGGATACATGTATTTGGAACTCTAAATCAAACACGGTTTGTGCTAGCTCTTTGAAACTTGACACAATAAAGCAGTTTCAAGTTCTATCTCTATGGTTTGTTTGCTGTTGATGTAGCCCTAATCAGAGACTGGCGAAAATCACTTTTATGAAAAGGGGTTGCCAAGCTTCCAAAAAACTACGAGTTGCCTGAAATCTCAGCAAACATTTTTTCACCCAATCTTGATGGTTCTTTCAGGTAATGATCAGTACACCAAAACCACTTGGCTCACCAAATTTCGTTTTTCTAGGTTAAACCGTTCGTTTGTAGTAACCGTTTTCATTTTTAGGTTTCATTCTGTTTTCTCTTATAGGGATACATGTATTTGGAACTCTAAATGAAACACGATATGTGCTAGCTCTTTGAAACTTGACACAATAAAGCAGTTTCAAGTTCTATCTGTATGGTTTGTTTGCTGTTGATGTAGCCCTAAGCAGAGACTGGCGAAAATCACCTTCATGGAAAGGGGTTGCCAAGCTTCCAAAAAACTACGAGTTGCCTGAAATCTCAGCAAACATTTTTTTACCCAATCTTGATGATTCTTTCAGGAAATGATCAGTACACCAAAACCACTTGGCTCACCAAATTTCGTTCTTCTAGGTTAAACCGTTCGTTTGCAGTAACCGTTTTCATTTTTAGGTTTCACTCTGTTTTCTCCTATAGGGATACATGTGTTTGGAACTCTAAATAAAACCCGGTTGTGCCACCTTTTGAAACTTGACACAATAAAGCAGTTTCAAGTTCTATCTCTATGGTTTGTTTGCTGTTTATGTAGCCCTAAGCAGAGACTGGCGAAAATCACTTTCATGAAACGGGGTTGCCAAGCTTCCAAAAAACTACGAGTTTCCTGAAATCTCAGCAAACATTTTTTCACCCAATCTTGATGATTCTTTCAGGTAATGATCAGTACACCAAAACCACTTGGCTCACCAAATTTCGTTCTTCTAGGTCAAACCGTTTGTTTGCAGTAACCGTTTTCATTTTTAGGTTTCACTCTGTTTTCTCCTATACGGATACATGTATTTGGAACTCTAAATCAAACACGGTTTGTGTTAGCTCTTTGAAACTTGACACAATAAAGAAGTTTCAAGTTCTATTTCTATGGTTTGTTTGCTGTTGATGTACCCCTAAGCAGAGACTGGAGAAAATCACTTTAATGGAAAGGGGTTGCCAAGCTTCCAAAAAACTACGAGTTTCCTGAAATCTCAGCAAACATTTTTTCAACCAATCTTGATGATTCTTTCAGGTAATGATCAGTACATCGAAACCACTTGGCTCACCAAATTTCGTTTTTCTAGGTTAAAGCCTTCGTTTGCAGTAACCGTTTTCATTTTTAGGTTTCACTCTCTTTTCTCCTATAGGGATACATGTATTTGAACTCTAAATAAAACACGGTTTGTGCTAGCTCGTTGAAGCTTGACACAATGAAGCAGTTTCAAGTTCTATCTCTATGGTTTATTTGCTGTTGATGTAGCCTTAAGCAGAGACTGGCGAAAATCACTTTAATGGAAAGAGGTTGCCAAGCTTCCAAAAAACTACGAGTTGCCTGAAATCTCAGCAAACATTTTTTCACCCAATCTTGATGATTCTTTCAGGTAATGATCAGTACACCAAAACCACTTGGCTCACCAAATTTCGTTCTTCTAGGTTAAACCGTTCGTTTGCAGTAACCGTTTTCATTTTTAGGTTTCATTCTGTTTTCTCCTATAGGGATACATGTATTTGGAACTCTAAATGAAACACGGTAGGTGCTAGCTCTTTGAAACTTGACACATTAAAGCAGTTTCAAGTTCTATCTCTATGGTTTGTTTGCTGTTGATGTAGCCCTAAGCACAGACTGGCGAAAATCACTTTCATGGAAAGGGGTTGCCAAGCTTCCAAAAAACTACGAGTTGCCTGAAATCTCAGCAAACATTTCTTTACCCAATCTTGATGATTCTTTCAGGTAATGATCAGTACACCAAAACCACTTGGCTCACCAAATTTCGTTCTTCTAGGTTCAACTGTTCGTTTGCAGTAACCGTTTTCATTTTTAGGTTTCACTCTCTTTTCTCCTATAGGGATACATGTATTTGGAACTCTAAATCAAACACGGTTTTGCTAGCTCTTTGATACTTGACACAATAAAGCAGTTTCAAGTTCTATCTCTATGGTTTGTTTGCTGTTGATGTAGCCCTAAGCAGAGACTGGCGAAAATCCCTTTCATGGAAAGGGGTTGCCAAGCTTCCAAAAAACTACGAGTTGCCTTAAATCTCAGCAAACATTTTTTCACCCAATCTTGATGATTCTTTCAGGTAATGATCAGTACACCAAAACCACTTAGCTCACCAAATTTCGTTTTTCTAGGTTAAACCGTTCGTTTGCAGTAACCGTTTTCA
This sequence comes from Ictidomys tridecemlineatus, assembly GCF_052094955.1. NCBI lineage: Eukaryota > Metazoa > Chordata > Mammalia > Rodentia > Sciuridae > Ictidomys > Ictidomys tridecemlineatus. The sequence goes on along the minus strand of NW_027523931.1, from coordinate 32,486 downwards.
TTTTTAGGTTTCACTCTTTTTTCTCCTGTAGGGATACATGTATTTGGAACTCTAAATGAAACACAGTTTGTGTTAGCTCTTTGAAACTTGATGCAATAAACCAGTTTCAAGTTGTATCTTTATTGTTTGTTTGCTGTTGATGTAGCCCTAAGCAGAGACTGGCGAAAATCACGTTCATGGAAAGCGGTTGCCAAGCTTCCAAAAAACTACGAGTTGCCTGAAATCTCAGCAAACATTTTTTCACCCAATCTTGATGATTCTTTCAGGTAATGATCAGTACACCAAAACCACTTTGCTCACCAAATTTCGTTCTTCTAGGTTAAACCGTTCGTTTGCAGTAACCGTTTTCATTTTTAGGTTTCACTCTGTTTTCTCTTATACGGATACATGTGTTTGGAACTCTAAATCAAACCCAGTTTTGCTACCTTTTTGAAACTTGACACAATAAAGCAGTTTCAAGTTCTGTTTGTATGGTTTGTTTGCTGTTGATGTAGCCCTAAGCAGAGACTGGCGAAAATCACTTTCATGGAAAGGGGTTGCCAACCTTACAAAAAACTACGAGTTGCCTGAAATCTCAGCAAACAGTTTTTCACCCAATCTTGATGATTCTTTCAGGTAATGATCGGTACACCAAAACCACTTGGCTCACCAAATTTCGTTCTTTTATGTTAAACCGTTCGTTTGTAGTAACCGTTTTCATTTTTAGGTTTCACTCTGTTTTCTCCTATAGGGATACATGTATTTGGAACTCTAAATCAAACACGGTTTGTGCTACCTCTTTGAAACTTGACACAAGAGAGCATTTTCAAGTTCTATCTCTATGGTTTGTTTGCTGTTGATGTAGCCCTAAGCACAGACTGGCGAAAATCGCTTTCATGGAAAGGGGTTGCCAAGCTTCCAAAAAACTACGAGTTGCCTGAAATCTCAGCAAACATTTCTTTACCCAATCTTGATGATTCTTTCAGGTAATGACCAGTACACCACAACCACTTGGCTCACCAAATTTCGTTCATCTAGGTTAAACCGTTCGATTGCAGTAACCGTTTTCATTTTTAGGTTTCACTCTGTTTTCTCCTATAGGGATACATGTGTTTGGAACTCTAAATCAAACACGGTTGTGCTAGCTCTTTGAAACTTGACACACTAAAGCAGTTTCAAGTTCTATCTCTATGGTTTGTTTGCTGTTGATGTAGCCCTAAGCAGAGACTGGCGAAAATCACTTTCATGGAAAGGGGTTGCCAAGCTTCCAAAAAACTACGAGTTGCCTGAAATCTCAGCAAACATTTTTTCACCCAATCTTGATGATTTTTTCCGGTAATGATCAGTACACCAAAACCACTTGGCTCACCAAATTTCGTTCTTATTGGTCAAACCGTTCGTTTGCAGTAACCATTTTTATTTTTAGGTTTCACTCTTATTTCTCCTATAGGGATACATGTATTTAGAACTCTAAATCAAACACGGTTTGTGCTAGCTCTTTGAAACTTGACACAATAAAGCAGTTTCAAGTTCTATATCTATGGATTGTTTGCTGGTGATGTAGCCCTAAGCAGAGACTGGCGAAAATCACTTTCATGGAAAGGGGTTGCCAAGCTTCCAAAAAACTACGAGTTGCCTGAAATCTCAGCAAACATTTTTTCACCCAATCTTGATGATTCTTTCAGGTAATGATCAGTACACCAAAACCACTTGGCTCACCAAATTTCGTTCTTCTAGGTTAAACCGTTCGTTTGCAGTAACCGTTTTCATTTTTAGGTTTCACTCTGTTTTCTCCTATAGGGATACATGTGTTTGGAACTCTAAATCAAACCCGGTTGTGCTACCTTTTTGAAACTTGACACAATAAAGCAGTTTCAAGTTCTGTTTGTATGGTTTGTTTGCTGTTGATGTAGCCCTAAGCAGAGACTGGCGAAAATCACTTTCATGGAAAGGGGTTGCCAAGCTTCCAAAAAACTACGAGTTGCCTGAAATCTCAGCAAACAGTTTTTCACCCAATCTTGATGATTCTTTCAGGTAATGATCGGTACACCAAAACCACTTGGCTCACCAAATTTCGTTTTTCTATGTTAAACCGTTCGTTTGTAGTAACCGTTTTCATTTTTAGGTTTCACTCTGTTTTCTCCTATAGGGATACATGTATTTGGAACTCTGAATCAAACACGGTTTGTGCTAGCTCTTTGAAACTTGACACAATAAAGCAGTTTCAAGTTCTATCTGTATGGTTTGTTTGCTCTTGATGTAGTCCTTAGCAGAGACTGGCGAAATCACTTACATGAAAAGTGGTTGCCAAGCTTCCAAGAAACTACGAGTTGCCTGAAATCTCAGCAAACATTTTTTCACCCAATCTTGATGATTCTTTCAGGTTATGATCAGTACACCAAAACCACTTGGCTCACCATATTTCGTTCTTCTAGGTTAACCGTTCGTTTTCAGTAACTGTTTTCATTTTTAGGTTTCACACTCTTTTAACCTATTGGGATACATGTATTTGGAACTCTAAATCAAACATGGTTTGTGCTAGCTCTTTGAAACATGACACAATAAAGCAGTTTCAAGTTCTATCTCTATGGTTTGTTTGCTGTTGATGTAGCCCTAATCAGAGACTGGCGAAAATCACTTTCATAGAAATTGGTTGCCAAGCTTCCAAAAAACTACGAGTTGCCTGAAATCTCAGCAAACATTTTTTCTTCCAATCTTGATGATTCTTTCAGGTAAAGATCAGTACACCAAAACCACATGGCTCACCAAATTTCTTCCTTCTAGGTTAAACCGTTCGTTTGCAGTAACCGTTTTCATTTTTAGGTTTCACTCCTTTCTAACCTATAAAGATACATGTATTTGGAACTCTAAATCAAACATGGTTTTTGCTAGCTCTTTGAAACTTGACACAATAAAGCAGTTTCAAGTTCTATCTGTATGGTTTGTTTGCTGTTGATGTAGCCCTAAGCAGAGACGGGCGAAAATCACTTTCATAGAAATTGGTTGCCAAGCTTCCAAAAAACTACGAGTTGCCTGAAATCTCAGCAAACATTTTTTCTTCCAATCTTGATGATTCTTTCAGGTAAAGATCAGTACACCAAAACCACTTGGCTCACCATATTTCTTCCTTCTAGGTTAAACCGTTCGTTTGCAGTAACCGTTTTCATTGTTAGGTTTCACTCCTTTCTAACCTATAAAGATACATGTATTTGGAACTCTAAATCAAACATGGTTTTTGCTAGCTCTTTGAAACTTGACACAATAAAGCAGTTTCAAGTTCTATCTGTATGGTTTGTTTGCTGTTGATGTAGCCCTAAGCAGAGACTGGCGAAAATCACTTTCATAGAAAGGGCTTTCCAAGCTTCCAAAAAACTAAGAGTTGCCTGAAATCTCAGCAAACATTTTTTCACCCAATCTTGATGATTCTTTCAGGTAATGATCAGTACACCAAAACCACTTGGCTCACAAAATTTCGTTCTTCTAGGTTAAACCGTTCGTTTGCAGTAACCGTTTTCATTTTTTTGTTTCACTCTGTGTTCTCCTATCGGGATACATGTATTTGGAACTCTAAATCAAACACGGTTTGTGCTAGCTCTTTGAAACTTGACACAATAAAGTAGTTTCAAGTTCTATCTCTATGGTTTGTTTGCTGTTGATGTAGACCTAAGCAGAGACTGGCGAAATCACTTACATTGAAAGGGGTTGCCAAGCTTCCAAGAAACTGCGAGTTGCCTGAAATCTCAGCAAACCTTTTTTCACCCAATCTTGATGATTCATTCAGGTTATTATCAGTACACCAAAACCACTTGGCTCACCAAATTTCGTCCTTCTAGTTTAAACCGTTCGTTTGCAGTAACCGTTTTGATTTTTAGGTTTCACTCTGTTTTAACCTATAGGGATACATGTATTTGGAACTCTAAATCAAACACGGTTTGTGCTAGCTCTTTGAAACTTGACACAATAAAGCAGTTTCAAGTTCTATCTGTATGGTTTGTATGCTGTTGATGTAGCCCTAAGCAGAGACTGGCGAAATCACTTACATGGAAAGGGGTTGCCAAGCTTCCAAGAAACTACGAGTTGCCTGAAATCTCAGCAAACCTTTTTTCACCCAATCTTGATGATTCTTTCAAGTTATGATCAGTACAACAAAACCACTTGGCTCACCATATTTCGTTCTTCTAGGTTTAACCGTTCGTTTGCAGTAACCGTTTTCATTTTTGGTTTCATTCCGTTTTCTTCTATAGGGATACATGTATTTGGAACTCTAAATCAAACACGGTTTGTGCTAGCTCTTTGAAACTTGACACAATAAAGCAGTTTCATGTTCTATCTCTATGGTTTGTTTGCTGTTGATGTAGCCCTAAGCAGAGACTGGCGAAAATCACTTTCATGGAAAGGGGTTGCCAACCTTACAAAAAACTACGAGATGACTGAAATCTAAGCAAACATTCTTTCACCCAATCTTGATGATTCTTTCAGGTAATGATCAGTACACCAAAACCACTTGGCTCACCAAATTTCGTTCTTCTAGGTTAAACCGTTCGTTTGCAGTAAACGTTTTCATTTTTATTTTTCACATTTTTTTAACCTATAGGGATACATGTATTTGGTACTCTATATCAAACACGGTTTGTGCTAGTTCTTTGAAACTTGACACAATAAAGCAGTTTCAAGTTCTATCTGTATGGTTTGTTTGCTGTTGATGTAGCCCTAAGCAGAGACTGGCGAAATCACTTACATGGAAAGGGGTTGCCAAGCTTCCAAGAAACTACGAGTTGCCTGAAATCTCAGCAAACCTTTTTTCACCCCATCTTGATAATTCTTTCAAGTTATGATCAGTACAACAAAACCACTTGGCTCACCATATTTCGTTCTTCTAGGTTTAACCGTTAGTTTGCAGTAACCGTTTTCATTTTTTGGTTTCATTCTGTTTTCTTCTATAAGGATACATGTATTTGGAACTCTAAATCAAACACGGTTTGTGCTAGCTCTTTGAAACTTGACACAATAAAGCAGTTTTAAGTTCTATCTCTATGGTTTGTTTGCTGTTGATGTAGACCTAAGCACAGACTGGCGAAAATCACTTTCATGGAAAGGGGTTGCCAACCTTACAAAAAACTACGAGTTGCCTGAAATCTCAGCAAACATTTTTTCACCCAATCTTGATGATTCTTTCAGGTAATGATCAGTACACCAAAACCACTTGGCTCAACAAATTTCGTTCTTCTAGGTTAAACCGTTCGTTTGCAGTAACCGTTTTCATTTTTAGGTTTACTCCTTTTTAAAATATAGGGATACATGTATTTGGAACTCTAAATCAAACACGGTTTGTGCTAGCTCTTTGAATCATGACACAATAAAGCAGTTTCCAGTTCTATCTCTATGGTTTGTTTGCTGTTGATGTAGCCCTAAGCAAAGACTGGCGAAAATAACTTTCATGGAAAGGGGTTGCCAAGCTTCCAAAAACTACGAGTTGCCTGAAATCTCAGCAAACATTTTTTCACCCAATCTTGATGATTCTTTCAGGTAATGATCAGTACACCAAAACCACTTGGCTCACCAAATTTCGTTCTTCTATGTTAAACCGTTCGTTTGCAGTAACCGTTTTCATTTTTAGGTTTCACTCCTTTTTAAAATATAGGGATACATGTATTTGGAACTCTAAATCAAACACGGTTTTTTCTAGCTCTTTGAAACTTGACACAATAAAGCAGTTTCAAGTTCTAACTGTATGGTTTGTTTGCTGTTGATGTAGCCCTAAGCAGAGACTGGCGAAAATCACTTTCATTGAAAGGAGTTGGCAAGCTTCCAAAAAATTACGAGTTTCCTAAAATCTCAGCAAACTTTTTTTCACTTAATCTTGATGATTCTTTCAGGTAATGATCAGTACACCAAAACCACTTGGCTCAACAAATTTCGTTCTTCTAGGTTAAACCGTTTGTTTGCAGTAACCGTTTTCATTTGTAGGTTTCACTCTGTTTTCTCCTATAGGGATACATATGTTGGGAACTCTAAATCAAACACGGTTTGTGCTAGCTCTTTGAAACTTGACGCAATAAAGCATTTTCAAGTTCTATCTCTATGGTTTGTTTGCTCTTGATGTATCCCTAAGCAGAGACTGGAGAAAATCACTTTCCTGGAAAGGGGTTTCCAAGCTTCCAAAAAGTACGAGTTGACGGAAATCTCAGCAAACATTTTTTCACCCAATCTTGATGATTCTTTCAGGTCATGATCAGTACACCAAAACCACTTGGCTCACCAAATTTCGTTCTTCTAGGATAAACCGTTCGTTTGCAGTAAACGTTTTCATTTTTTGGTTTCACTCTGTGTTCTCCTATAAGGATACATGTATTTGGAACTCTAAATAAAACACGGTTTTTGCTAGCTCTTTGAAACTTGACACATTAAAGCAGTTTGAAGTTCTATCTCTATGGTTTGTTTGCTGTTGATGTAGCCCTAAGCAGAGACTGGCGAAAATCACTTTCATGGAATGGGGTTGCAAAGCTTCCAAAAAACTACGAGTTGCCTGAAATCTCAGCAAACATTTTTTCACCCAATCTTGATGATTCTTTCAGGTAATGATCAGTACACCAAAACCACTTGGCTCACCAAATTTCGTTCTTCTAGGTTAAACCGTTCGTTTGCAGTAACCGTTTTCATTTTTAAGTTTCACTCTGTTTTCTCCTATAGGGATACATGTATTTGAACTCTACATCAAACACGGTTTGTGCTAGCTCTTTGAAACATGACACAATAAAGCAGTTTCAAGTTCTATCTCTATGGTTTGTTTGCTGTTGATGTAGCCCTAAGCAGAGACTGGCGAAAATCACTTTCATGGAAAGGGGTTGCCAAGCTTCTAAAAAACTACGAGTTGCCAGAAATCTCAGCAAATATTTTTTCACCCAATCTTGATGATTCTTTCAGGTAATGATCAGAATACCAAAACCACTTGGCTTACCAAATTTCGTTCTTCTAGTTAAACCCTTCGTTTGCAGTAACCGTTTTCATTTTTAGGTTTCACTCTGTTTTCTCCTATAGGGATACATGTATTTCGAACTCTAAATGAAACACGGTTTGTGCTAGCTCCTTGAAACTTGACACAATAAAGCAGTTTCAAGTTCTATCTCTATGGTTTTTTTGCTGTTGATGTAGCCTTAAGCAGAGACTGGCGAAAATCACTTTAATGGAAAGGGGTTGCCAAGCTTCCAAATAACTACGAGTTGCCTGAAATCTCAGCAAACATTTTTTCACCCAATCTTGATGATTCTTTCAGGTAATGATCAGTACACCAAAACCACTTGGCTCACCAAATTTCGTTCTTCTAGGTTAAACCGTTCGTTTGCAGTAACCGTTTTCATTTTTAGGTTTCACTCTGTTTTCTCCTATAGGGATACATGTGTTTGGAACACTAAATCAAACACGGTTTGTGCTAGCTCTTTGAAACGTGATGCAATAAAGCAGTTTCAAGTTCTATCTCTATTGTTTGTTTGCTGTTGATGTAGCCCTAAGTAGAGACTGGCGAAAATCACTTTCATGGAAAGGGGTTTCCAAGCTTCCAAAAACTACGAGTTTCCTGAAATCTCAGCAAACATTTTTTCACCCAATCTTGATGATTCTTTCAAGTAATGATCAGTACACCAAAACCACTTGGCTCACCAAATTTCGTTCTTCTAGCTTAAACCGTTAGTTTGCAGTAACCGTTTTCATTTTTAGGTTTCACTCTGTTTTCTCCTATAGGGATACATATATTTGGAACTCTCAATAAAACACGGTTTGTGCTAGCTCTTTGAATCTTGACACAATAAAGCAGTTTCAAGCTCTATCTCTATGGTTTGTTTGCTGTTGATGTAGCCCTAAGCAGAGACTGGCGAAAATCACTTACATGGATAGGGGTTGCCAAGCTTCCAAGAAACTACGAGTTGCCTGAAATCTCAGCAAACATTTTTTAACCCAATCTTGATGATTCTTTCAGGTTATGATCAGTACACCAAAACCACTTGGCTTACCAAATTATGTTCTTCTAGGTTAAACCGTTCGTTTGCAGTAACCGTTTTCATTTTTTGGTTTCATTCTGTTTTCTCCTACAGAAATACATGTATTTGGAAATCTAAATCAAACACGGTTTGTGCTAGCTCTTTGAAACTTGACACAATAAAGCAGTTTCAAGTTCTATCTCTATGGTTTCTTTGCTGTTGATGTAGCCCTAAGCAGAGACTGGCGAAAATCACTTTCATGGAAAGGGATTGCCAAGCTTCCATAAAACTACGAGTTGCCTGAAATCTCAGCAAACTTTTTTTCACCCAATCGTGATAATTCTTTCAGGTAATGCTCAGTACACCAATTCCACTTCGCTCACCAAATTTCGTTCTAATAGGTTAAACCGTTCGTTTGCAGTAACCGTTTTCATTTTTAGGTTTCACTCTGTTTTCTCCTATAGGGATACATGTATTTGGAACTCTAAATCAAACACGGTTTGTGCTAGCTCTTTGAAACGTGACGTAATAAAGCAGTTTGAAGTTCTATCTCTATGCTTTGTTTGCTGTTGATGTAGCCCTAAGCAGAGACTGGCAAAAATCACTTTCCTGGAAAGGGGTTTCCAAGCTTCCAAAAACTACGAGTTGACTGAAATCTAAGCAAACATTTTTTCACCCAATCTTGATGATTCTTTCAGGTAATGATCAGTACACCAAAACCACTTGGCTCACCAAATTTCGTTCCTCTAGGTTAAACCGTTCGTTTGCAGTAACAGTTTTCATTTTTTGGTTTCACTCTGTGTTCTCCTATAAGGATACATGTATTTGGAACTCTAAATCAAACACGGTTTGTGCTAGCTCTTTGAAACTTGACACAATAAAGCAGTTTCAAGTTCTATCTCTATGGTTCGTTTGCTGTTGATGTAGCCCTAAGCACAGACTGGCGAAAATCACTTTCATGGAAAGGGGTTGCCAAGCTTACAAAAAACTTCGAGTTGCCTGAAATCTCAGCAAACATTTTTTCACCCAATCTTGATGATTCTTTCAGGTAATGATCAGTACACCAAAACCACTTGGCTCACCAAATTTCGTTCTTCTAGGTTAAACCGTTCGTTTTCAGTAACAGTTTTCATTTTTAGGTTTCACTCTGTTTTCTCCTATAGGGATACATGTGTTTGGAACTCTAAATCAAACACGGTTTGTGCTAGCTCTTTGAAACTTGACACAATAAAGCAGTTTTTAAGTTCTATCTTTATGGTTTGTTTGCTGTTGATGTAGTCCGAAGCAGAGACTGGCGAAAATCACTTTCATGGAAAGGGGTTGCCAAGCTTCCAAAAATTACGAGTTGCCTGAAATCTCAGCAAACATTTTTTCACCCAATCTTGATGATTCTTTCAGGTAATGATCAGTACACCAAAACCACTTGGCTCACCAAATTTCGGTCTTCTAGGTTAAACCGTTCGTTTGCAGTAACCGTTTTCATTTTTAGGTTTCACTCTTTTGTAAAATATAGGGATACATGTATTTGGAACTCTAAATCAAACACGGTTTGTGCTAGCTCTTTGAAACTTTACACAATAAAGCAGTTTCAAGTTCTATCTGTATGGTTTGTTTGCTGTTGATGTAGCGCTAAGCAGAGACTGCCGAAATCACTTAAATGGAAAGGGGTTTCCAAGCTTCTAAGAAACTACGAGTTGCCTGAAATCTCAGCAAACCTTTTTTCACCCAATCTTCATGATTCTTTCAGGTTATGGTCAGTACACCAAAACCACTTGGCTCACCAAATTTCGTTCTTCTAAGTTAAACCGTTCGTTTGCAGTAACCGTTTTCATTTTTTGGTTTCATTCTGTTTTCTCCTATAGGGATACACGTATTTGGAACTCTAAATCAAACACGGTTTGTGCTGGCTCTTTGAAACTTGACACAAGAAAGCAGTTTCAAGTTCTGTCTCTATGGTTTGTTTGCTGTTGATGTAGCCCTAAGCAGAGACTGGCGAAAATCACTTTTATGGAAAGGGGTTGCCAATCTTCCAAAAAACTATGAATTGCCTGAAATCTCAGCAAACATTTTTTTACCCAATCTTGATGATTCTTTCAGGTAATTATCAGAATACCAAAACCACATGGCTTATCAAATTTCGTTCTTCTAGTTAAACCCTTCGTTTGCAGTAACCGTTTTCATTTTTAGGTTTCACTCTGTTTTCTCCTATAGGGATACATGTATTTGGAACTCTAAATGAAACACGGTTTGTGCTAGCTCTTTGAAACTTGACACAATAAAGAAGTTTCAAGTTCTATCTCTATGGTTTCTTTGCTGTTGATGTAGCCTTAAGCAGAGACTGGCGAAAATCACTTTAATGGAAAGGGGTTGCCAAGCTTCCAAAAAACTACGAGTTTCCTGAAATCTCAGCAAACATTTTTTCACCCAATCTTGATGATTCTTTCAGGTAATAATAAGTACACCAAAACCACTTGGTTCACCAAATTTCGTTCTTCTAGTTTAAACCGTTCGTTTGCAGTAACCGTTTTTATTTTTAAATTTCACTCTCTTTTCCCCTACATGGATAGATGTGTTTGGAACTCTAAATCAAACATGGTTTGTGCTAGCTCTTTGAAACTTGACACAATAAAGCAGTTTCAAGTTCTATCTGTATTGTTTGTTTGCTGTTGATGTATTCCTAAGCAGAGAATGGCGAAAATCACTTTCATGGAAAGGGGTTGCCAAGCTTCCAAAAAACTACGAGTTTCCTGAAATCTCACCAAACATTTTTTCACCCAATATTGATGATTCTATCAGGTAATGATCAGTACACCAAAACCACTTGGCTCACCAAATTTCGTTCTTCCAAGTTAAACCGTTCGTTTGCAGTAACAGTTTTCATTTTTAGGTTTCACTCTGTTTTCTCCTATAGGGATACATGTATTTGGAACTCTAAATCAAACACGGTTTGTACTAGCTCTTTGAAACGTGACGTAATAAAGCAGTTTGAAGTTCTATCTCTATGCTTTGTTTGCTGTTGATGTAGCCCTAAGCAGAGACTGGCGAAAATCACTTTCATTGAAAGGGGTTGGCAAGCTTCCAAAAAATTATGAGTTTCCTGAAATCTCAGCAAACTTTTTTTCAAACAATCTTGATGATTCTTTCAGGTAATGATCAGTACACCAAAACCACTTGGCTCACCAAATTTCGTTCTTCTAGGTTAAACCGTTTGTTTGCAGTAACCGTTTTCATTTTTAGGTTTCACTCTGTTTTCTCCTATAGGGATACATGTGTTTGGAACTCTAAATCAAACAGGGTTTGTGCTAGCTCTTTGAAACTTGACACAATAAAGCAGTTTCAAGTTCTATCTCTATGGTTTGTTTGCTGTTGATTTAGCCCTTAGCAGAGACTGGCGAAAATCACTTTTATAAAAAGGGGTTGCCAAGCTTCCACAAAACTACGAGTTGCCTGAAATCTCAGCAAACATTTTTTCACCCAATCTTGATGATTCTTTCAGGTAATGATCAGTTCACCAAAACCACTTTGCTCACCAAATTTCGTTTTTCTGGTTAAACCGTTCGTTTGCAGTAACCGTTTTCATTTTTAGGTTTCACTCTGTTTTCTCCTTTAGGGATACATGTATTTGGAACTCTAAATCAAACCACGGTTTTTTCTAGCTCTTTGAAACGTGACGCAATAAAGCAGTTTCAAGTTCTATCTGTATGCTTTGTTTGCTGTTGATGTAGCCCTAAGCAGAGACTGGCAAAAATCACTTTCATGGAAAGGGGTTGGCAAACTTCCAAAAAATTACGAGTTTCCTGAAATCTCAGCAAACTTTTTTTCACCCAATCTTGATGATTCTTTCAGATAATGATCAGTACACCAAAACCACTTGACTCACCAAATTTCGTTCTTCTAGGTTAAACCGTTCGTTTGCAGTAACCGTTTTCATATTTAGGTTTCACTCTGTTTTCTCCTATAGGGATACATATGTTTGGAACTCTAAATCAAACACGGTTTGTGCTAGCTCTTTGAAACTTGACGCAATAAAGCATTTTCAAGTTCTATCTCTATGGTTTGTTTGCTCTTGATGTAGACCTAAGCAGAGACTGGCGAAAATCACTTTCCTGGAAAGGGGTTTCCAAGCTTCCAAAAACTACGAGTTGACGGAAATCTCAGCAAACATTTTTTCACCCAATCTTGATGATTCTTTCAGGTAATGATCAGTACACCAAAACCACTTGGCTCACCAAATTCCGTTTTTCTAGGTTAAACCGTTCGTTTGCAGTAACCGTATTTATTTTTAGGTTTCACTCTGTTTTCTCCTATAGAAATACATGTATTTGGAACTCTAAATCAAACACGGTTTGTGCTAGCTCTTTGAAACGTGACGCAATAAAGTAGTTTCAAGTTTTATCTGTATGGTTTGTTTGCTCTTGATGTAGACCTAAGAAGAGACTGGCGAAAATCACTTTCATGGAAAGGGGTTGCCAAGCTTCCAAAAAACTACGAGTTGCCTGAAATCTCAGCAAACCTTTTTTCACCCAATCTTGATGATTCTTTCAGGTAATGATCAGTACACCAAAACCACTTGGCTCACCAAATTTCGTTCTCCTAGGTTAAACCGTTCGTTTGCAGTAACCGTTTTCATTTTTAAGTTTCACTCTGTTTTCTCCTATAGGGATACATGTATTTGGAACTCTAAATGAAACACGGTTTGTGCTAGCTCTTTGAAACTTGACACAATAAAGCAGTTTCAAGTTCTATCTCTATGGTTTGTTTGCTGTTGATGTAGCCCTAAGCAGAGACTGGCGAAAATCACTTTCATGGAATGGGGTTGCAAATCTTCCAAAAAACTATGATTTGCCGGAAATCTCAGCAAACATTTTCTCACCCAATCTTGATGATTCTTTCAGGTAATGAACAGTACACCAATCCCAGTTGGCTCACCAAATATCGTTCTTCTAGGTTAAACCGTTCGTTTGCAGTAACCGTTTTTATTTTTAGGTTTCACTCTGTTTTCTCCTATAGAAATACATGTATTTGGAACTCTAAATCAAACAGGGTTTGTGCTAGCTCTTTGAAACGTGACACAATAAAGCAGTTTCAATTTCTATCTGTATGGTTTGTTTACTGTTGATGTAGACCTAAGAAGAGACTGGCGAAAATCACTTTCATGGAATGGGGTTGCAAAGATTCCAAAAACTACGAGTTGCCTGAAATCTCAGCAAACATTTTTTCACCCAATCTTGATGATTCTTTCAGGTAATGATCAGTACACAAAAACCACTTGGCTCACCAAATTTTGTTCTCCTAGGTTAAACCGTTCGTTTGCAGTAACCGTTTTCATTTTTAGGTTTCACTCTGTTTTCTCCTGTAGGGATACATGTATTTGGAACTCTAAATCAAACACGGTTTGTGCTAGCTCTTTGAAACTTGACACAATAAAGCAGTTTCACGTTCTATCTCTATGGTTTGTTTGCTGTTTATGTAGCCCTAAGCAGAGACTGGCGAAAATCACTTTCATGGAAAGGGGTTGCCAAGCTTCCAAAAAACTACGAGTTGCCTGAAATTTCAGCAAACATTTTTTCACCCAATCTTGATGATTCTTTCAGGTAATGATCAGTACACCGAAACCACTTGGCTCACCAAATTTCGTTCTTCTAGGAAAAACCGTTCGTTTGCAGTAACCGTTTTCATTTTTAGGTTTCACTCTGTTTTATCCTAGAGGGATACATGTATTTGGAACTCTAAATCAAACACGGTTTGTGCTAGCTCTTTGAAACTTGACACAATAAAGCAGTTTCACGTTCTATCTCTATGGTTTGTTTGCTGTTGATGTAGCCCTAAGCAGAGACTGGCGAAAATCACTTTCATGCAAAGGGATTGCCAAGCTTCCAAAAAACTAGGAGTTGCCTGAAATCTCAGCAAACCTTTTTTCACCCAATCTTGATGATTCTTTCAGGTAATGATCAGTACACCAAAACCACTTGGCTCACCAAATTTCGTTCTTCTAGGTTAAACCGTTTGTTTGCAGTAACCGTTTTCATTTGTAGGTTTCACTCTGTTTTCTCCTATAGGGATACATATGTTTGGAACTCTAAATCAAACACGGTTTGTGCTAGCTCTTTGAAACTTGACGCAATAAACCATTTTCAAGTTCTATCTCTGTGGTTTGTTTGCTCTTGATGTAGCCCTAAGAAGAGACTGGAGAAAATCACTTTCCTGGAAAGGGGTTTCCAAGCTTCCAAAAAACTACGAGTTGACGGAAATCTAAGCAAACATTTTTTCACCCAATCTTGATGATTCTTTCAGGTAATGATCAGTACACCAAAACCACTTGGCTCACCAAATTTCGTTCCTCTAGGTTAAACCGTTCGTTTGCAGTAACAGTTTTCATTTTTTGGTTTCACTCTGTGTTCTCCTATAAGGATACATGTATTTGGAACTCTAAATCAAACACGGTTTGTGCTAGCTCTTTGAAACTTGACACAATAAAGCAGTTTCAAGTTCTATCTCTATGGTTCGTTTGCTGTTGATGTAGCCCTAAGCACAGACTGGCGAAAATCACTTTCATGGAAAGGGGTTGCCAAGCTTACAAAAAACTTCGAGTTGCCTGAAATCTCAGCAAACATTTTTTCACCCAATCTTGATGATTCTTTCAGGTAATGATCAGTACACCAAAACCACTTGGCTCACCAAATTTCGTTCTTCGTACTGCAAACCGTTCGTTTGCAGTAACCGTTTTCATTTTTAGGTTTCACTCTGTTTTCTCCTATAGGGATACATGTGTTTGGAACTCTAAATCAAATACGGTTTGTGCTAGCTCTTTGAAACTTGACACAATAAAGCAGTTTTTAAGTTCTATCTTTATGGTTTGTTTGCTGTTGATGTAGTCCGAAGCAGAGACTGGCGAAAATCACTTTCATGGAAAGGGGTTGCCAAGCTTCCAAAAATTACGAGTTGCCTGAAATCTCAGCAAACATTTTTTCACCCAATCTTGATGATTCTTTCAGGTAATGATCAGTACACCAAAACCACTTGGCTCACCAAATTTCGTTCTTCTAGGTTAAACCTTTCGTTTGCAGTAACCGTTTTCATTTTTAGGTTTCACTCTTTTGTAAAATATAGGGATACATGTATTTGGAACTCTAAATGAAACACGGTTTGTGCTAGCTCTTTGAAACATGACACAATAAAGCAGTTTCACGTTCTATATCTATGTTGTGTTTGCTGTTGATGTAGCCCTAAGCAGAGTCTGGCGAAAATCACTTTCATGGAAAGGGGTTGCCAAGGTTCCAAAAAACTCCAAGTTGCCTGAAATCTAAGCAAACATTTTTACACCCAATCTTGATGATTCTTTCAGGTAATGATCAGTACACCAAAACCACTTTTCTTATCAAATTTCGTTCTTCTAGGTTAAACCGTTCGTTTGCAGTAACCGTTTTCAATTTTAGCTTCACTCTGTTTTCTCCTATAGGGATACATGTGTTTGGAACTCTATATCAAACACGGTTGTGGTAGCTCTTTGAAACTTGACACAATAAAGCAGTTTCAAGTTATGTTTGTATGCTGTTGATGTAGCCCTAAGCAGAGACTGGCGAAAATCACTTTCATGGAAAGGGGTTGCCAAGCTTCCAAAAAACTACGAGTTGCCTGTAATCTCAGCAAACATTTTTTCACCCAATCTTGATGATTTTCTCAGGTAATGATCAGTACACCAAAACCACTTGGCTCACCAAATTTCGTTCTTCTAGGTCAAACCGTTCGTTTGCAGTAACCGTTTTCATTTTTAGGTTTCTCTCTGTTTTCTCCTGTAGGGATACATGTATTTGGAACTCTAAATCAAACACGGTTTTTACTAGCTCGTTGAAACATGACACAATAAAGCAGTTTCAAGTTCTATCTCTATGGTTTGTTTGCTGTTGATGTAGCCCTAAGCAGAGACTGGCGAAAATCACTTTCATGGAAAGGGGTTGCCAAGCTTCCAAAAAACTACGAGTTGCCTGAAATCTCAGCAAACATTTTTTCACCCAATCTTGATGATTCTTTCAGGTAATGATCAGTACACCAAAACCACTCAGCTCACCAAATTTCCTTATTCTAGGTCAAACCGTACGTTTGCAGTAACCGTTTTCATTTTTAGGTTTCATTCTGTTTTCTCCTATACGGATACATGTATTTGGAACTCTAAATCAAACACGGTTTGTGCTAGCTCTTTGAAACTTGACACAATAAAGCAGTTTCAAGTTCTATATCAATGGTTTGTTTGCTGTTGATGTAGCCCTAAGCAGAGACTGGCGAAAATCACTTTCATGGAAAGGGTTTCCAAGCTTCCAAAAACTACGAGTTGCCTGAAATCTCAGCAAACATTATTTCACCCAATCTTGATGATTCTTTCAGGTAATGATCAGTACACCAAAACCACTTGGCTCACCAAATTTCGTTCTTCTAGGTTAAACCGATGGTTTGCAGTAACCATTTTCATTTTTAGGTTTCACTCTGTTTTCTCCTATAGGGATACATGTGTTTGGAACTCTAAATCAAACACGGTTTTTTCTAGCACTTTGAAACTTGACACAATAAAGCAGTTTCAAGTTCTATATCTATGGATTGTTTGCTGTTGATGTAGCCGTAAGCAGAGACTGGCGAAAATCACTTTCATTGAAAGGGGTTGCCAAGCTTCCAAAAAACTACGAGTTGCCTGAAATCTCAGCAAACATTTTTTCACCCAATCTTGATGATTCTTTCAGGTAATGATCAGTACACCAAAACCATTTGGGTCACCAAATTTTGTTCTTCTAGGTTAAACCGTTCGTTTGCATTAACCGTTTTCATTTTTAGGTTTCACTCCTTTTTAACCTATATGGATACATGTATTTGGAACTCTAAATCAAACACGGTTTGTGCTAGCTCTTTGAAACTTGACACAATAAAGCAGTTTCAAGTTCTATCTGTATGGTTTGTTTGCTGTTCATGTAGCCCTAAGCAGAGACTGGCGAAAATCACGTTCATGGAAAGCAGTTGCCAAGCTTCCAAAAAAACTACGAGTTGCCTGAAATCTCAGCAAACATTTTTTCACCCAATCTTCATGATTCTTTCAGGTAATGATCAGTACACCAAAACCACTTGTCTCACCAAATTTCGTTCTTCTAGGTTAAACCGTTCGTTTGCAGTAACCATTTTCATTTTTAGGTTTCACTCTGTTTTCTCCTATAGAAATACATGTGTTTGGAACTCTAAATAAAACACGGTTGTGCTAGCTCTTTGAAACTTGACACAATAAAGCAGTTTCAAGTTATGTTTGTATGGTTTGTTTGCTGTTGATGTAGCCCTAAGCAGAGACTGGCGAAAATCACTTTCATGGAAAGGGGTTGCCAAGCTTCGAAAAAACTACGAGTTGCCTGTAATCTCAGCAAACAATTTTTCACCCAATCTTGATGATTCTATCAGGTAATGATCTGTACACCAAAACCACTTGTCTCACCAAATTTCGTTCTTCTAGGTTAAACCATTGGTTTGCAGTAACCGTTTTTATTTTTAGGTTTCACTCTGTTTTCTCCTGTAGGGATACATGTATTTGGAACTCTAAATCAAACACGGTTTGTGCTAGCTCTTTGAAACTTGATGCAATAAAGCAGTTTCAAGTTCTATCTGTATGGGGTGTTTGCTGTTGATGTAGCCCTAAGCAGAGACTAGCGAAAATCACGTTCATGGAAAGCGGTTGCCAAGCTTTCAAAAAACTACGAGTTGCCTGAAATCTCAGCAAACATTTTTTCACATAATCTTGATGATTCTTTCAGGTAATGATCAGTACAACAAAACCACTTGGCTCACCAAATTTCGTTTTTCTAGGTTAAACCGTTCGATTGCAGTAACCGCTTTCATTTTTAGGTTTCACTCTGTTTTCTCCTATAGGGATACATGTATTTGGAACTCTAAATCAAACACGGTTTGTGCTAGCTCTTTGAAACTTGACACAATAAAGCAGTTTCCAGATCTATCTCTATGGTTTGTTTGCTGTTGATGTAGCCCTAAGCAGAGACTGGCGAAAATCACTTTCATGGAAAGGGGTTGCCAAGCTTCGAAAAAACTACGAGTTGCCTGAAATCTCAGCAAACATTTTTTCACCCAATCTTGATGATTTTCAGATAATGATCAGTACACTAATACCACTTGGCTCACCAAATTTCGTTCTTCTAGGTTAAACCGTTCGTTTGCAGTAACCGTTTTCATTTTTTGGTTTTACTCTGTGTTCTCCTATAGGGATACATGCATTTGGAACTCTAAATAAAACACGGTTTGGGCTAGCTCTTTGAAACTTGACACAATAAAGCAGTTTCAAGTTCTATCTGTATGGTTTGTTTGTTGTTGATGTAGCCCTAAGCATAGACTGGCGAAAATCACATTCATGGAAATGGGTTGCCAAGCTTCCAAAAAACTACGAGTTTCCTGAAATATGAGCAAATATTTTTTCACCCAATCTTGATGATTCTTTCAGGTAATGATCAGTACACCAAAACCATTAGGCTCACCAAATTTCGTTCTTCTAGGTTAAACCGTTCGTTTGCAGTAACCGTTTTCATTTTTAGGTTTCACTCCTTTTTAACCTATAGGGATACATGTATTTGTAACTCTAAATAAAACACGGTTTGTGCTAGCTCTTTGAAACTTGACACAATAAAGCAGTTTCAAGTTCTATCTGTATGGTTTGTTTGCTGTTGATGTAGCCCTAAGCAGAGACTGGCGAAATCACTTATATGAAAAGAGGTTGCCAAGCTTCCAGAAACTACGAGTTTCCTGAAATCTCAGCAAAACTTTTTTCACCCAATCTTGATGATTCTTTCAGGTTATGATCAGTACACCAAAACCACTTGGCTCACCAAATTTCGTTCTTCTAGGTTAAACCGTTCGTTTGCAGTAACCGTTTTCATTTTTAGGTTTCACTCTGTTTTCTCCTATAGAAATACATGTGTTTGGAACTCTAAATAAAACACGGTTGTGCTAGCTCTTGGAAACTTGACACAATAAAGCAGTTTCAAGTTATGTTTGTATGGTTTGTTTGCTGTTGATGTAGCCCTAAGCAGAGACTGGCGAAAATCACTTTCATGGAAAGGGGTTGCCAAGCTTCCAAAAAACTACGAGTTTCCTGTAATCTCAGCAAACAATTTTTCACCCAATCTTGATGATTCTTTCAGGTAATGATCTGTACACCAAATCCACTTGTCTCACCAAATTTCGTTCTTCTAGGTTAAACCGTTGGTTTGCAGTAACCGTTTTATTTTTAGGTTTCACTCTGTTTTCTCCTGTAGGGATACATGTATTTGGAACACTAAATCAAACACGGTTTGTGCTAGCTCTTTGAAACTTCATGCAATAAAGCAGTTTCAAGTTCTATCTGTATGGGGTGTTTGCTGTTGATGTAGCCCTAAGCAGAGACTGGCGAAAATCACGTTCATGGAAAGCGGTTGCCAAGCTTTCAAAAAACTACGAGTTGCCTGAAATCTCAGCAAACATTTTTCACCCAATCTTGATGATTCTTTCAGGTAATGATCAGTACACCGAAACCACTTGGCTCACCAAATTTCGTTTTTCTAGGTTAAACCGTTCGTTTGCAGTAACCGCTTTCATTTTTAGGTTTCACTCTGTTTTCTCCTATAGGGATACATGTATTTAAACTCTAAATCAAACACGGTTTGTGCTAGCTAGTTGAAGCTTGACACAATGAAGCAGTTTCAAGTTCTATCTCTATGGTTTGTTTGCTGTTAATCTAGCCCTAAGCAGAGACTGGCGAAAATCACTTTCATGGAAAGGGGTTGCCAAGCTTCCAAAAAACTACAAGTTGCCTGAATTCTCAGCAAACATTTTTTCACCCAATCTTGATGATTCTTTCAGGTAATGATCAGTACACCAAAACCACTTGGCTCACCAAATTTCGTTCTTCTAGGTTAAACCGTTCGTTTGCAGTAACCGTTTTCATTTTTAGGTTTCACTCCGTTTTAACCTATAGGGATACATGTATTTGAAACTCTAAATCAAACACGGTTTGTGCTAGCTCTTTGAAACTTGACACAATAAAGCAGTTTCAAGTTCTATCTGTATGGTTTGTTTGCTGTTGATGTAGCCCTAAGCAGAGACTGGCGAAATCACTTACATAGAAAGGGGTTGCCAAGCTTCCAAGAAACTACGAGTTTCCTGAAATCTCAGCAAACCTTTTTTCACCCAATCTTGATGATTCTTTCAGGTTATGATCAGTACACCAAAACCACATGGCTCACCAAATTTCGTTCTTCTAGGTTAAACCGTTCGTTTGCAGTAACCGTTTTCATTTTTAGGTTTCACTCTGTTTTAACCTATAGGGATACATGTATTTGGAACTCTAAATCAAACACGGTTTGTGCTAGCTCTTTGAAACTTGACACAATAAAGCAGTTTCAAGTTCTATCTCTATGGTTTGTTTGCTGTTGATGTAGCCCTAAGCAGAGACTGGCGAAAATCACTTTCTGGAAAGGGGTTGCCAAGCTTCCAAAAAACTAGGAGTTGCCTGAAATCACAGCAAACATTTTTTCACCCAATCTTGATGATTCTTTCAGGTAATGATCAGTACAACAAAACCACTTGGCTCACCAAATTTCGTTCTTCTAGGTTAAACCGTTCGTTTGCAGTAACCGTTTTCATTTTTTGGTTTCACTCTGTGTTCTCCTATAGGGATACATGTATTTGGAACTCTAAATCAAACACGGTTTGTGCTAGCTTTTTGATACTTGACACAATAAAGCAGTTTCAAGTTCTATCTCTATGGTTTGTTTGCTGTTAATCTAGCCCTAAGCAGAGACTGGCAAAAATCACTTTCATGGAAATGGGTTGCCGAGCTTCCAAAAAACTACGAGTTGCCTGAAATCTCAGCAAACATTTTTTCACCCAATCTTGATGATTCTTTCAGGTAATGATCAGTACACCAAAACCACTTGGCTCACCAAATTTCGTTCTTCTAGGTTAAACCGTTCGTTTGCAGTAACCGTTTTCATTTTTAGGTTTCACTCCGTTTTAACCTATAGGGATACATGTATTTGAAACTCTAAATCAAACACGGTTTGTGCTAGCTCTTTGAAACTTGACACAATAAAGCAGTTTCAAGTTCTATCTGTATGGTTTGTTTGCTGTTGATGTAGCCCTAAGCAGAGACTGGCGAAATCACTTACATAGAAAGGGGTTGCCAAGCTTCCAAGAAACTACGAGTTTCCTGAAATCTCAGCAAACCTTTTTTCACCCAATCTTGATGATTCTTTCAGGTTATGATCAGTACACCAAAACCACATGGCTCACTAAATTTCGTTCTTCTAGGTTAAACCGTTCGTTTGCAGTAACCGTTTTCATTTTTAGGTTTCACTCTGTTTTAACCTATAGGGATACATGTATTTGGAACTCTAAATCAAACACGGTTTGTGCTAGCTCTTTGAAACTTGACACAATAAAGCAGTTTCAAGTTCTATCTGTATGGTTTGTTTGCTGTTGATGTAGCCCTAAGCAGAGACTGGCGAAAATCACTTACATGAAAAGGGGTTGCCAAGCTTCCAAGAAACTACGAGTTGCCTGAAATCTCAGCAAACATTCTTTCACCCAATCTTGATGATTCTTTCAGGTTGTTATCAGTACACCAAAACCACTTGGCTCACCAAATTTCGTTCTTCTAGGTTAAACCGTTCGTATGCAGTAACCGTTTTCATTTTTAGGTTTCACTCTGTGTTCTCCAATAGGGATACATGTATTTGGAACTCTAAATCAAACAAGGTTTGTGCTAGCTCTTTGAAACTTGACACAATAAAGCAGTTTCAAGTTCTATCTCTATGGTTTGTTTGCTGTTGATGTAGCCCTAAGCAGAGAAGGCGAAAATCACTTTCATGGAAAGGGGTTGCCAAGCTTCCAAAAAACTACGAGTTGCCTGAAATCTCAGCAAACATTTTTTCACCCAATCTTGATGATTCTTTCAGGTAATGGTCAGTACACCAAAACCACTTGGCTCACCAAATTTCGTTCTTCTAGGTTAAACCGTTCGTTTGCAGTAACCGTTTTCATTTTTAGGTTTCACTCCTTTTTAACCTATAGGGATACATGTATTTGAAACTCTAAATCAAACACGGTTTGTGCTAGCTCTTTGAAACTTGACACAATAAAGCAGTTTCAAGTTCTATCTGTATGGTTTGTTTGCTGTTGATGTAGCCCTAAGCATAGACTGGCGAAAATCACATTCATGGAAAGGGGTTGCCAAGCTTCCAAAAAACTACGAGTTTCCTGAAATATGAGCAAACATTTTTTCACCCAATCTTGATGATTCTTTCAGGTAATGATCAGTACACCAAAACCATTAGGCTCACCAAATTTCGTTCTTCTAGGTTAAACCCTTCGTTTGCAGTAACCGTTTTCATTTTTAGGTTTCACTCCTTTTTAACCTATAGGGATACATGTATTTGGAACTCTAAATAAAACACGGTTTGTCCTAGCTCTTTGAAACTTGACACAATAAAGCAGTTTCAAGTTCTATCTGTATGGTTTGTTTGCTGTTGATGTAGCCCTAAGCAGAGACTGGCGAAATCACTTACATGAAAAGGGGTTGCCAAGCTTCCAAGAAACTACGAGTTGCCTGAAATCTCAGCAAAACATTTTTTCACCCAATCTTGATGATTCTTTCAGGTTATGATCAGTACACCAAAACCACTTGGCTCACCAAATTTCGTTCTTCTAGGTTAAACCGTTCGTTTGCAGTAACCGTTTTCATTTTTAGGTTTCACTCTGTTTTAACCTATAGGGATACATGTATTTGGAACTCTAAATCAAACACGGTTTGTGCTAGCTCTTTGATACTTGACACAATAAAGCAGTTTCAAGTTCTATCTGTATGGTTTGTTTGCTGTTGATGTAGCCCTAAGCAGAGACTGGCGAAAATCACTTTCTGGAAAGGGGTTGCCAAGCTTCCAAAAAACTAGGAGTTGCCTGAAATCTCAGCAAACATTTTTTCACCCAATCTTGATGATTCTTTCAGGTAATGATCAGTAAAACAAATCCACTTGGCTCACCAAATTTCGTTCTTCTAGGTTAAACCGTTCGTTTGCAGTAACCGTTTTCATTTTTTGGTTTCACTCTGTGTTCTCCTATAGGGATACATGTATTTGGAACTCTAAATCAAACACGGTTTGTGCTAGCTCTTTGAAACTTGACACAATAAAGCAGTTTCAAGTTCTATCTCTATGGTTTGTTTGCTGTTGATGTAGCCCTAAGCATAGACTGGCGAAAATCACATTCATGGAAAGGGGTTGCCAAGCTTCCAAAAAACTACGAGTTTCCTGAAATATGAGCAAACATTTTTTCACCCAATCTTGATGATTCTTTCAGGTAATGATCAGTACACCAAAACCATTAGGCTCACCAAATTTCGTTCTTCTAGGTTAAACCGTTCGTTTGCAGTAACCGTTTTCATTTTTAGGTTTCACTCCTTTTTAACCTATAGGGATACATGTATTTGGAACTCTAAATAAAACACGGTTTGTGCTAGCTCTTTGAAACTTGACACAATAAAGCAGTTTCAAGTTCTATCTGTATGGTTTGTTTGCTGTTGATGTAGCCCTAAGCAGAGACTGGCGAAATCACTTACATGAAAAGGGGTTGCCAAGCTTCCAAGAAACTACGAGTTGCCTGAAATCTCAGCAAAACTTTTTTCACCCAATCTTGATGATTCTTTCAGGTTATGATCAGTACACCAAAACCACTTGGCTCACCAAATTTCGTTCTTCTAGGTTAAACCGTTCGTTTGCAGTAACCGTTTTCATTTTTAGGTTTCACTCTGTTTTAACCTATAGGGATACATGTATTTGGAACTCTAAATCAAACACGGTTTGTGCTAGCTCTTTGAAACTTGACACAATAAAGCAGTTTCAAGTTCTATCTGTATGGTTTGTTTGCTGTTGATGTAGCCCTAAGCAGAGACTGGCGAAAATCACTTTCTGGAAAGGGGTTGCCAAGCTTCCAAAAAACTAGGAGTTGCCTGAAATCTCAGCAAACATTTTTTCACCCAATCTTGATGATTCTTTCAGGTAATGATCAGTACAACAAAACCACTTGGCTCACCAAATTTCGTTCTTCTAGGTTAAACCGTTCGTTTGCAGTAACCGTTTTCATTTTTTGGTTTCACTCTGTGTTCTCCTATAGGGATACATGTATTTGGAACTCTAAATCAAACACGGTTTGTGCTAGCTTTTTGATACTTGACACAATAAAGCAGTTTCAAGTTCTATCTCTATGGTTTGTTTGCTGTTAATCTAGCCCTAAGCAGAGACTGGCAAAAATCACTTTCATGGAAATGGGTTGCCGAGCTTCCAAAAAACTACGAGTTGCCTGAAATCTCAGCAAACATTTTTTCACCCAATCTTGATGATTCTTTCAGGTAATGATCAGTACACCAAAACCACTTGGCTCACCAAATTTCGTTCTTCTAGGTTAAACCGTTCGTTTGCATTAACCGTTTTCATTTTTAGGTTTCACTCTGTTTTAACCTATAGGGCTACATGTATTTGGAACTCTAAATCAAACACGGTTTGTGCTAGCTCTTTGAAACTTGACACAATAAAGCAGTTTCAAGTTCTATCTCTATGGTTTGTTTGCTGTTGATGTAGCCCTAAGCAGAGACTGGCGAAAATCACTTTCATAGAAAGGGGATGCCAAGCTTCCAAAAAACTACGAGTTGCCTGAAATCTCAGCAAACATTTTCTCACCCAATCTTGATGATTCTTTCAGGTTATTATCAGTACACCAAAACCACTTGGCTCACCAAATTTCGTTCTTCTAGGTTAAACCGTTCGTTTGCAGTAACCGTTTTCATTTTTAGGTTTCACTCTGTTTTAACCTATAGGGATACATGTATTTGGAACTCTAAATCAAACACGGTTTGTGCTAGCTCTTTGAAACTTGACACAATAAAGCAGTTTCAAGTTCTATCTGTATGGTTTGTTTGCTGTTGATGTAGCCCTAAGCAGAGACTGGCGAAAATCACTTTCATGGAAAGGGGTTGCCAAGCTTCCAAAAAACTACGAGTTGCCTGAAATCTCAGCAAACATTTTTTCACCCAATCTTGATGATTCTTTCAGGTAATGATCAGTAAACCAAAACCACTTGGCTCACCAAATTTCGTTCTTCTAGGTTAAACCGTTCGTTTGCAGTAACCGTTTTCATTTTTTGGTTTCACTCTGTGTTCTCCTATAGGGATACATGTATTTGGAACTCTAAATCAAACACGGTTTGTGCTAGCTCTTTGAAACTTGACACAATAAAGCAGTTTCAAGTTCTATCTGTATGGTTTGTTTGCTGTTGATGTAGCCCTAAGCATAGACTGGCGAAAATCACATTCATGGAAAGGGGTTGCCAAGCTTCCAAAAAACTACGAGTTTCCTGAAATATGAGCAAACATTTTTTCACCCAATCTTGATGATTCTTTCAGGTAATGATCAGTACACCAAAACCATTAGGCTCACCAAATTTCGTTCTTCTAGGTTAAACCGTTCGTTTGCAGTAACCGTTTTCATTTTTAGGTTTCACTCCTTTTTAACCTATAGGGATACATGTATTTGGAACTCTAAATAAAACACGGTTTGTGCTAGCTCTTTGAAACTTGACACAATAAAGCAGTTTCAAGTTCTATCTGTATGGTTTGTTTGCTGTTGATGTAGCCCTAAGCAGAGACTGGCGAAAATCACTTTCTGGAAAGGGGTTGCCAAGCGTCCAAAAAACTAGGAGTTGCCTGAAATCTCAGCAAACATTTTTTCACCCAATCTTGATGATTCTTTCAGGTAATGATCAGTACAACAA
This sequence comes from Ictidomys tridecemlineatus, assembly GCF_052094955.1. NCBI lineage: Eukaryota > Metazoa > Chordata > Mammalia > Rodentia > Sciuridae > Ictidomys > Ictidomys tridecemlineatus. The sequence goes on along the minus strand of NW_027523931.1, from coordinate 6,699 downwards.
AACCACTTGGCTCACCAAATTTCGTTCTTCTAGGTTAAACCGTTCGTTTGCAGTAACCGTTTTCATTTTTTGGTTTCACTCTGTGTTCTCCTATAGGGATACATGTATTTGGAACTCTAAATCAAACACGGTTTGTGCTAGCTTTTTGATACTTGACACAATAAAGCAGTTTCAAGTTCTATCTCTATGGTTTGTTTGCTGTTAATCTAGCCCTAAGCAGAGACTGGCAAAAATCACTTTCATGGAAATGGGTTGCCGAGCTTCCAAAAAACTACGAGTTGCCTGAAATCTCAGCAAACATTTTTTCACCCAATCTTGATGATTCTTTAAGGTAATGATCAGTACACCAAAACCACTTGGCTCACCAAATTTCGTTCTTCTAGGTTAAACCGTTCATTTGCAGTAACCGTTTTCATTTTTAGGTTTCACTCCGTTTTAACCTATAGGGATACATGTATTTGAAACTCTAAATCAAACACGGTTTGTGCTAGCTCTTTGAAACTTGACACAATAAAGCAGTTTCAAGTTCTATCTGTATGGTTTGTTTGATGTTGATGTAGCCCTAAGCAGAGGCTGGCGAAATCACTTACATAGAAAGGGGTTGCCAAGCTTCCAAGAAACTACGAGTTTCCTGAAATCTCAGCAAACCTTTTTTCACCCAATCTTGATGATTCTTTCAGGTTATGATCAGTAAACCAAAACCACATGGCTCACCAAATTTCGTTCTTCTAGGTTAAACCGTTCGTTTGCAGTAACCGTTTTCATTTTTAGGTTTCACTCTGTTTTAACCTATAGGGATACATGTATTTGGAACTCTAAATCAAACACGGTTTGTGCTAGCTCTTTGAAACTTGACACAATAAAGCAGTTTCAAGTTCTATCTGTATGGTTTGTTTGCTGTTGATGTAGCCCTAAGCATAGACTGGCGAAAATCACATTCATGGAAAGGGGTTGCCAAGCTTCCAAAAAACTACTAGTTTCCTGAAATATGAGCAAACATTTTTTCACCCAATCTTGATGATTCTTTCAGGTAATGATCAGTACACCAAATCCATTAGGCTCACCAAATTTCGTTCTTCTAGGTTAAACCGTTCGTTTGCAGTAACCGTTTTCTTTTTTAGGTTTCACTCCTTTTTAACCTATAGGGATACATGTATTTGGAACTCTAAATAAAACACGGTTTGTGCTAGCTCTTTGAAACTTGACACAATAAAGCAGTTTCAAGTTCTATCTGTATGGTTTGTTTGCTGTTGATGTAGCCCTAAGCAGAGACTGGCGAAATCACTTACATGAAAAGGGGTTGCCATGCTTCCAAGAAACTACGAGTTGCCTGAAATCTCAGCAAAACTTTTTTCACCCAATCTTGATGATTCTTTCAGGTTATGATCAGTACACCAAAACCACTTGGCACACCAAATTTCGTTCTTCTAGGTTAAACCGTTCGTTTGCAGTAACCGTTTTCATTTTTAGGTTTCACTCTGTTTTAACCTATAGGGATACATGTATTTGGAACTCTAAATCAAACACGGTTTGTGCTAGCTCTTTGATACTTGACACAATAAAGCAGTTTCAAGTTCTATCTGTATGGTTTGTTTGCTGTTGATGTAGCCCTAAGCAGAGACTGGCGAAAATCACTTTCTGGAAAGGGGTTGCCAAGCTTCCAAAAAACTAGGAGTTGCCTGAAATCTCAGCAAACATTTTTTCACCCAATCTTGATGATTCTTTCAGGTAATGATCAGTACAACAAAACCACTTGGCTCACCAAATTTCGTTCTCCTAGGTTAAACCGTTCGTTTGCAGTAACCGTTTTCATTTTTTGGTTTCACTCTGTGTTCTCCTATAGGGATACATGTATTTGGAACTCTAAATCAAACACGGTTTGTGCTAGCTTTTTGATACTTGACATAATAAAGCAGTTTCAAGTTCTATCTCTATGGTTTGCTTGCTGTTAATCTAGCCCTAAGCAGAGACAGGCAAAAATCACTTTCATGGAAATGGGTTGCCGAGCTTCCAAAAAACTACGAGTTGCCTGAAATCTCAGCAAACATTTTTTCACCCAATCTTGATGATTCTTTCAGGTAATGATCAGTACACCAAAACCACTTGGCTCACCAAATTTCGTTCTTCTAGGTTAAACCGTTCGTTTGCAGTAACCGTTTTCATTTTTAGGTTTCACTCCTTTTTAACCTATAGGGATACATGTATTTGGAACTCTAAATCAAACATGGTTTGTGCTAGCTCTTTGAAACTCGACACAATAAAGCAGTTTCAAGTTCTATCTGTATGGTTTGTTTGCTGTTGATGTAGCCCTAAGCATAGACTGGCGAAAATCAAATTCATGGAAAGGGGTTGGAAAGCTTCCAAAAAACTACGAGTTTCCTGAAATATCAGCAAACATTTTTTCACCCAATCTTGATGATTCTTTCAGGTAATGATCAGTACACCAAACCCATTAGGCTCACCAAATTTCGTTCTTCTAGGTTAAACCGTTCGTTTGCAGTAACCGTTTTCATTTTTAGGTTTCACTCCTTTTTAACCTATAGGGATACATGTATTTGGAACTCTAAATCAAACACGGTTTGTGCTAGCTCTTTGAAACTTGACACAATAAAGCAGTTTCAAGTTCTATCTGTATGGTTTGTTTGCTGTTGATGTAGCCCTAAGCAGAGACTGGCGAAATCACTTACATGGAAAGGGGTTGCCTAGCTTCCAAGAAACTACGAGTTGCCTGAAATCTCAGCAAACCTTTTTTCACCAAATCTTGATGATTATTTCAGGTTACGATCAGTACACCAAAACCACTTGGCTCACCAAATTTCGTTCTTCTAGGTTAAACCGTTCGTTTGCAGTAACCGTTTATATTTTTTGGTTTCATTCTGTTTTCTCCTATAGGGATACATTTATTTGAAACTCTAAATCAAACACGGTTTGCGCTAGCTCTTTGAAACTTGACACAATAAAGCAGTTTCAAGTTCTATCTCTATGGTTTGTTTGCTGTTGATGTAGCCCTAAGCAGAGACTGGCGAAAATCACTTTCTTGAAAGGGGTTGCCAAGCGTCCAAAAAACTAGGAGTTGCCTGAAATCTCAGCAAACATTTTTTCACCCAATCTTGATGATTCTTTCAGGTAATGATCAGTACAACAAAACCACTTGGCTCACCAAATTTCGTTCTTCTAGGTTAAACCGTTCGTTTGCAGTAACCGTTTTCATTTTTTGGTTTCACTCTGTGTTCTCCTATAGGGATACATGTATTTGGAACTCTAAATCAAACACGGTTTGTGCTAGCTTTTTGATACTTGACACAATAAAGCAGTTTCAAGTTCTATCTCTATGGTTTGTTTGCTGTTAATCTAGCCCTAAGAAGAGACTGGCAAAAATCACTTTCATGGAAATGGGTTGCCGAGCTTCCAAAAAAACTACGAGTTGCCTGAAATCTCAGCAAACATTTTTTCACCCAATCTTGATGATTCTTTCAGGTAATGATCAGTACACCAAAACCACTTGGCTCACCAAATTTCGTTCTTCTAGGTTAAACCGTTCGTTTGCAGTAACCGTTTTCATTTTTAGGTTTCACTCCGTTTTAACCTATAGGGATACATGTATTTGAAACTCTAAATCAAACACGGTTTGTGCTAGCTCTTTGAAACTTGACACAATAAAGCAGTTTCAAGTTCTATCTGTATGGTTTGTTTGATGTTGATGTAGCCCTAAGCAGAGACTGGCGAAATCACTTACATAGAAAGGGGTTGCCAACCTTCCAATAAACTACGAGTTTCCTGAAATCTCAGCAAACCTTTTTTCACCCAATCTTGATGATTCTTTCAGGTTATGATCAGTAAACCAAAACCACATGGCTCACCAAATTTCGTTCTTCTAGGTTAAACCGTTCGTTTGCAGTAACCGCTTTCATTTTTAGGTTTCACTCTGTTTTAACCTATAGGGATACATGTATTTGGAACTCTAAATCAAACACGGTTTGTGCTAGCTCTTTGAAACTTGACACAATAAAGCAGTTTCAAGTTCTATCTGTATGGTTTGTTTGCTGTTGATGTAGCCCTAAGCATAGACTGGCGAAAATCACATTCATGGAAAGGGGTTGCCAAGCTTCCAAAAAACTACGAGTTTCCTGAAATATGAGCAAACATTTTTTCACCCAATCTTGATGATTCTTTCAGGTAATGATCAGTACACCAAATCCATTAGGCTCACCAAATTTCGTTCTTCTAGGTTAAACCGTTCGTTTGCAGTAACCGTTTTCTTTTTTAGGTTTCACTCCTTTTTAACCTATAGGGATACATGTATTTGGAACTCTAAATAAAACACGGTTTGTGCTAGCTCTTTGAAACTTGACACAATAAAGCAGTTTCAAGTTCTATCTGTATGGTTTGTTTGCTGTTGATGTAGCCCTAAGGAGAGACTGGCGAAATCACTTACATGAAAAGGGGTTGCCATGCTTCCAAGAAACTACGAGTTGCCTGAAATCTCAGCAAAACTTTTTTCACCCAATCTTGATGATTCTTTCAGGTTATGATCAGTACACCAAAACCACTTGGCTCACCAAATTTCGTTCTTCTAGGTTAAACCGTTCGTTTGCAGTAACCGTTTTCATTTTTAGGTTTCACTCTGTTTTAACCTATAGGGATACATGTATTTGGAACTCTAAATCAAACACGGTTTGTGCTAGCTCTTTGATACTTGACACAATAAAGCAGTTTCAAGTTCTATCTGTATGGTTTGTTTGCTGTTGATGTAGCCCTAAGCAGAGACTGGCGAAAATCACTTTCTTGAAAGGGGTTGCCAAGCTTCCAAAAAACTAGGAGTTGCCTGAAATCTCAGCAAACATTTTTTCACCCAATCTTGATGATTCTTTCAGGTAATGATCAGTACAACAAAACCACTTGGCTCAACAAATTTCGTTCTTCTAGGTTAAACCGTTCGTTTGCAGTAACCGTTTTCATTTTTTGGTTTCACTCTGTGTTCTCCTATAGGGATACATGTATTTGGAACTCTAAATCAAACACGGTTTGTGCTAGCTTTTTGATACTTGACATAATAAAGCAGTTTCAAGTTCTATCTCTATGGTTTGCTTGCTGTTAATCTAGCCCTAAGCAGAGACAGGCAAAAATCACTTTCATGGAAATGGGTTGCCGAGCTTCCAAAAAACTACGAGTTGCCTGAAATCTCAGCAAACATTTTTTCACCCAATCTTGATGATTCTTTCAGGTAATGATCAGTACACCAAAACCACTTGGCTCACCAAATTTCGTTCTTCTAGGTTAAACCGTTCGTTTGCAGTAACCGTTTTCTTTTTTAGGTTTCACTCCTTTTTAACCTATAGGGATACATGTATTTGGAACTCTAAATCAAACATGGTTTGTGCTAGCTCTTTGAAACTCGACACAATAAAGCAGTTTCAAGTTCTATCTCTATGGTTTGTTTGCTGTTGATGTAGCCCTAAGCATAGACTGGCGAAAATCACATTCATGGAAAGGGGTTGGAAAGCTTCCAAAAAACTACGAGTTTCCTGAAATATCAGCAAACATTTTTTCACCCAATCTTGATGATTCTTTCAGGTAATGATCAGTACACCAAAACCATTAGGCTCACCAAATTTCGTTCTTCTAGGTTAAACCGTTCGTTTGCAGTAACCATTTTCATTTTTAGGTTTCACTCCTTTTTAACCTATAGGGATACATGTATTTGGAACTCTAAATCAAACACGGTTTGTGCTAGCTCTTTGAAACTTGACACAATAAAGCAGTTTCAAGTTCTATCTGTATGGTTTGTTTGCTGTTGATGTAGCCCTAAGCAGAGACTGGCGAAATCACTTACATGGAAAGGGGTTGCCAAGCTTCCAAGAAACTACGAGTTGCCTGAAATCTCAGCAAACCTTTTTTCACCAAATCTTGATGATTATTTCAGGTTACGATCAGTACACCAAAACCACTTGGCTCACCAAATTTCGTTCTTCTAGGTTAAACCGTTCGTTTGCAGTAACCGTTTTTATTTTTTGGTTTCATTCTGTTTTCTCCTATACGGATACATTTATTTGAAACTCTAAATCAAACACGGTTTGCGCTAGCTCTTTGAAACTTGACACAATAAAGCAGTTTCAAGTTCTATCTCTATGGTTTGTTTGCTGTTGATGTAGCCCTAAGCAGAGACTGGCGAAAATCACTTTCATGGAAAGGGGTTGCCAAGCTTACAAAAAACTACGAGTTGCCGGAAATCTCAGCAAACATTTTTTCACCCAATCTTGATGATTCTTTCAGGTAATGATCAGTACACCAAAACCACTTGGCTCACCAAATTTTGTTCTTCTATGTTAAACCGTTCGTTTGCAGTAACCGTTTTCATTTTTAGGTTTCACTCTGTTTTCTGCTATAGGGATACATGTTTTTGGAACTCTAAATCAAACACGGTTTGTGCTAGCTTTTTGAACCTTGACACAATAAAGCAGTTTAATGTTCTATCTCTATGGTTTGTTTGCTGTTGATGTAGCCCTAAGCAGAGACTGGGGAAAATCACTTTCATAAAAAGGGGTTGCCAAGCTTCCAAAAACTACGATTTGCCTGAAATCTTAGCAAACATTTTTTCACCCAATCTTGATGATTCTTTCAGGTAATGATCAGTACACCAAAACCACTTGGCTCACCAATTTTCGTTCTTCTAGGTTAAACCGTTCGTTTGCAGTAACC